>NC_092714.1:261813150-262113150 GCF_047496885.1 Scyliorhinus torazame | reverse complement strand
TTATAATCTCTGATACTCACACTCAGTATTACATCTCTGATACTCACACTCAGTATTATAATCTCTGATACACCACACTCAGCATTATAATCTCTGATACTCACACCCAGAATTATAATCTCTGATACACACACTCAGCATTATAATCTCTGATACACCACACTCAGTATTATAATCTCTGATACACCACACTCAGCATTATAATCTCTGATACTCATACTCAGCATTATAATCTCTGATACTCACACCCAGAATTATAATCTCTGATACACACACTCAGCATTATAATCTCTGATACACACACACAGTATTATAATCTCTGATACTCACATTCAGCATTATAATCTCTGATACACACACTCAGCATTATAATATCTGATACTCACACTCAGCATTATAATCTCTGATACTCACACTCAGCATTATAATCTCTGATACACACACTCAGCATTATAATCTCTTATACTCACACTCAGCATTATAATCTCTGATACACCACACTCAGCATTATAATCTCTGATACACACACTCAGCATTATAATCTCTGATACTCACACTCAGCATTATAATCTCTGATACTCACCCTCAGTATTATAATCTCTGATACACCACACTCAGTATTATAATTTCTGATACTCACGCTCAGCATTATAATCTCTGATACTCACACTCAGTATTATAATCTCTGATACTCACACTGAGCATTATAATTTCTGATACACTACACTCAGCATTATAATCTCTGATACACCTCACTCAGCATTATAATCTCTGATACAGACACTCAGCATTATAATCTCTGATACACCTCACTCAGCATTATAATCTCTGATACAGACACTCAGCATTATAATCTCTGATACACCTCACTCAGCATTATAATCTCTGATACAGACACTCAGCATTATAATCTCTGATACACCTCACTCAGCATTATAATCTCTGATACCCACACTCAGAATTATAATCTCTGATACACACACTCAGCATTATAATCTCTGATATACACACTCAGTATTATAATCTCTGATACACACACTCAGCATTATAATCTCTGATACAGCCACTCAGCATTATAATCTCTGATACTCACACTCAGTATTATAATCTCTGATACACCACACTCAGCATTTTAATCTCTGATACACACACTCAGCATTATAATCTCTGATACTCACACTCAGCATTATAATCTCTGATACACACACTCAGCATTATAATCTCTGATACAGCCACTCAGCATTATAATCTCTGATACTCACACTCAGTATTATAATCTCTGATACACCACACTCAGCATTTTAATCTCTGATACACACACTCAGCATTATAATCTCCGATACTCACATTCAGCATTATAATCTCTGATACACACACTCAGCTTTATAATCTCTGATACACACACTCAGCATTATAATCTCTGATACTCACACTCAGCATTATAATCTCTGATACTCACACTCAGCATTATAATCTCTGATACTCACACTCAGCATTTTAATCTCTGATACACACACTCAGCATTATAATCTCTTATACTCACACTCAGCATTATAATCTCTGATACTCACACTCAGCATTATAATCTCTGATACTCACACTCAGCATTATAATCTCTGATACTCACACTCAGCATTATCATCTCTGATACACACACTCAGCATTATAATATCTGATACACACACTCAGCATTATAATCTCTGATACACACACTCAGTATTATAATCGCTTATACACCACCCTCGGTATTATAATCTCTGATACACACACTCAACATTATAATCTCTGATACACACACTCAGCATTATAATCTCCGATACACACACTCAGTATTATAATCTCTGATACACCACCCTCGGTATTATAATCTCTGATACACACACTCAGCATGATAATCTCTGATACACCTCCCTCGGTATTATAATCTCTGATACTCACACTCAGCATTATAATCTCTGATACTCACACTCAGCATTATAATCTCTGATCTTCACACTCAGCATTATAATCTGATATCCTCACACTCAGCATTATAATCTCTGACACACACACACACTCAGCATTATAATCTCTGATACACACATTCAGCATTATAATATCTGATACACACACTCAGCATTATAAGTTCTGATACTCACACTCAGCATTATAATCTCTGATACTTACACTCAGCATTATAACCTCTGATACTCACACTCAGCATTATCATCTCTGATACTCCACACTCAGCATAATAATCTCTGATACACCCCACTCAGCATTTTAATCTATGATACACACACTCAGCATTATAATCTCTGATACTCACACTCAGCATTATAATCTCTGATACTCACATTCAGCATTATAATATCTGATACACACACTCAGCATTATAATTTCGGATACTCACACTCAGCATTATAATCTCTGATACACACACTCAGTATTATAATCTCTGATACACACACTCAGCATTATAATCTCTGATACTCCACACTCAGCATTATAATCTCTGATACTCATACTCAGCATTATAATCTCTGATACTCACACCCAGAATTATAATCTCTGATACACACACTCAGCATTATAATCTCTGATACACACACACAGTATTATAATCTCTGATACTCACATTCAGCATTATAATCTCTGATACACACACTCAGCATTATAATCTCTGATACTCACACTCCGCATTATAATCTCTGATACTCACACTCAGCATTATAATCTCTGATACTCACACTCAGCATTATAATCTCTGATACTCACACTCAGCATTATCATCTCTGATACACACACTCAGCATTATAATATCTGATACACACACTCAGCATTATAATCTCTGATACACACACTCAGTATTATAATCTCTTATACACCACCCTCGGTATTATAATCTCTGATACACACACTCAACATTATAATCTCTGATACACACACTCAGCATTATAATCTCCGATACACACACTCAGTATTATAATCTCTGATACACCACCCTCGGTATTATAATCTCTGATACACACACTCAGCATGATAATCTCTGATACACCTCCCTCGGTATTATAATCTCTGATACTCACACTCAGCATTATAATCTCTGATACTCACACTCAGCATTATAATCTCTGATCTTCACACTCAGCATTATAATCTGATATCCTCACACTCAGCATTATAATCTCTGACACACACACACACTCAGCATTATAATCTCTGATACACACATTCAGCATTATAATATCTGATACACACACTCAGCATTATAAGTTCTGATACTCACACTCAGCATTATAATCTCTGATACTTACACTCAGCATTATAACCTCTGATACTCACATTCAGCATTATCATCTCTGATACTCCACACTCAGCATAATAATCTCTGATACACCCCACTCAGCATTTTAATCTATGATACACACACTCAGCATTATAATCTCTGATACTCACACTCAGCATTATAATCTCTGATACTCACATTCAGCATTATAATATCTGATACACACACTCAGCATTATAATTTCGGATACTCACACTCAGCATTATAATCTCTGATACACACACTCAGTATTATAATCTCTGATACACACACTCAGCATTATAATCTCTGATACTCCACACTCAGCATTATAATCTCTGATACTCATACTCAGCATTATAATCTCTGATACTCACACCCAGAATTATAATCTCTGATACACACACTCAGCATTATAATCTCTGATACACACACACAGTATTATAATCTCTGATACTCACATTCAGCATTATAATCTCTGATACACACACTCAGCATTATAATCTCTGATACTCACACTCCGCATTATAATCTCTGATACTCACACTCAGCATTATAATATCTGATACACACACTCAGAATTATTATTTCGGATACTCACACTCTGCATTATAATCTCTGATACTTACACTCAGCATTATAATCTCTGATACTCACACTCAGCATTATCATCTCTGATACTCCACACTCAGCATAATAATCTCTGATACACCCCACTCAGCATTATAATCTCTGATACACACACTCAGCATTATAATCTCTGATACTCACACTCAGTATTACATCTCTGATACTCACACTCAGTATTATAATCTCTGATACACCACACTCAGCATTATAATCTCTGATACTCACACCCAGAATTATAATCTCTGATACACACACTCAGCATTATAATCTCTGATACACCACACTCAGTATTATAATCTCTGATACACCACACTCAGCATTATAATCTCTGATACTCATACTCAGCATTATAATCTCTGATACTCACACCCAGAATTATAATCTCTGATACACACACTCAGCATTATAATCTCTGATACACACACACAGTATTATAATCTCTGATACTCACATTCACCATTATAATCTCTGATACACACACTCAGCATTATAATCTCTGATACTCACACTCCGCATTATAATCTCTGATACTCACACTCAGCATTATAATCTCTGATACTCACACTCAGCATTATAATCTCTGATACACACACTCAGCATTATAATCTCTTATACTCACACTCAGCATTATAATCTCTGATACACCACACTCAGCATTATAATCTCTGATACACACACTCAGCATTATAATCTCTGATACTCACACTCAGCATTATAATCTCTGATACTGACCCTCAGTATTATAATCTCTGATACACCACACTCAGTATTATAATTTCTGATACTCACGCTCAGCATTATAATCTCTTATACTCACACTCAGTATTATAATCTCTGATACTCACACTGAGCATTATAATTTCTGATACACCACACTCAGCATTATAATCTCTGATACACCTCACTCAGCATTATAATCTCTGATACAGACACTCAGCATTATAATCTCTGATACACCTCACTCAGCATTATATTCTCTGATACAGACACTCAGCATTATAATCTCTGATACACCTCACTCAGGATTATAATCTCTGATACAGACACTCAGCATTATAATCTCTGATACACCTCACTCAGCATTATAATCTCTGATACCCACACTCAGAATTATAATCTCTGATACACACACTCAGCATTATAATCTCTGATATACACACTCAGTATTATAATCTCTGATACACACACTCAGCATTATAATCTCTGATACAGCCACTCAGCATTATAATCTCTGATACTCACACTCAGTATTATAATCTCTGATACACCACACTCAGCATTTTAATCTCTGATACACACACTCAGCATTATAATCTCTGATACTCACACTCAGCATTATAATCTCTGATACACACACTCAGCATTATAATCTCTGATACAGCCACTCAGCATTATAATCTCTGATACTCACACTCAGTATTATAATCTCTGATACACCACACTCAGCATTTTAATCTCTGATACACACACTCAGCATTATAATCTCTGATACTCACATTCAGCATTATAATCTCTGATACACACACTCAGCTTTATAATCTCTGATACACACACTCAGCATTATAATCTCTGATACTCACACTCAGCATTATAATCTCTGATACTCACACTCAGCATTATAATCTCTGATACTCACACTCAGCATTTTAATCTCTGATACACACACTCAGCATTATAATCTCTTATACTCACACTCAGCATTATAATCTCTGATACTCACACTCAGCATTATAATCTCTGATACACCACACTCAGCATTATAATCTCTGATACAGACACTCAGCATTATAATCTCTGATACACCACACTCAGCATTATAATCTCAGATACTCACACCCAGAATTATAATCTCTGATACTCACACTCAGCATTATAATCTCTGATACACCACACTCAGCATTATAATCTCTGATACACACACTCAGCATTATAATCTCTGATACTCACACTCAGCATTATAATCTCTGATACACACACTCAGCATTATAATCTCTGATACTCACACTCAGTATTACATCTCTGATACTCACACTCAGTATTATAATCTCTGATACACCACACTCAGCATTATAATCTCTGATACTCACACCCAGAATTATAATCTCTGATACACACACTCAGCATTATAATCTCTGATACACCACACTCAGTATTATAATCTCTGATACACCACACTCAGCATTATAATCTCTGATACTCATACTCAGCATTATAATCTCTGATACTCACACCCAGAATTATAATCTCTGATACACACACTCAGCATTATAATCTCTGATACACACACACAGTATTATAATCTCTGATACTCACATTCAGCATTATAATCTCTGATACACACACTCAGCATTATAATCTCTGATACTCACACTCCGCATTATAATCTCTGATACTCACACTCAGCATTATAATCTCTGATACTCACACTCAGCATTATAATCTCTGATACACACACTCAGCATTATAATCTCTTATACTCACACTCAGCATTATAATCTCTGATCCACCACACTCAGCATTATAATCTCTGATACACACACTCAGCATTATAATCTCTGATACTCACACTCAGCATTATAATCTCTGATACTCACCCTCAGTATTATAATCTCTGATACACCACACTCAGTATTATAATTTCTGATACTCACGCTCAGTATTATAATCTCTGATACTCACACTCAGTATTATAATCTCTGATACTCACACTGAGCATTATAATTTCTGATACACCACACTCAGCATTATAATCTCTGTTACACCTCACTCAGCATTATAATCTCTGATACAGACACTCAGCATTATGATCTCTGATACACCTCACTCAGCATTATAATCTCTGATACAGACACTCAGCATTATAATCGCTGATACACCTCACTCAGCATTATAATCTCTGATACAGACACTCAGCATTTTAATCTCTGATACACCTCACTCAGCATTATAATCTCTGATACCCACACTCAGAATTATAATCTCTGATACACACACTCAGCATTATAATCTCTGATATACACACTCAGTATTATAATCTCTGATACACACACTCAGCATTATAATCTCTGATACAGCCACTCAGCATTATAATCTCTGATACTCACACTCAGTATTAAATCTCTGATACTCACACTCAGTATTATAATCTCTGATACACCACACTCAGCATTTTAATCTCTGATACACACACTCAGCATTATAATCTCTGATACTCACACTCAGCATTATAATCTCTGATACACACACTCAGCATTATAATCTCTGATACACCACACTCAGTATTATAATCTCTGATACACCACACTCAGCATTATAATCTCTGATACTCATACTCAGCATTATAATCTCTGATACTCACACCCAGAATTATAATCTCTGATACACACACTCAGCATTATAATCTCTGATACACACACACAGTATTATAATCTCTGATACTCACATTCAGCATTATAATCTCTGATACACACACTCAGCATTATAATCTCTGATACTCACACTCCGCATTATAATCTCTGATACTCACACTCAGCATTATAATCTCTGATACTCACACTCAGCATTATAATCTCTGATACACACACTCAGCATTATAATCTCTTATACTCACACTCAGCATTATAATCTCTGATCCACCACACTCAGCATTATAATCTCTGATACACACACTCAGCATTATAATCTCTGATACTCACACTCAGCATTATAATCTCTGATACTCACCCTCAGTATTATAATCTCTGATACACCACACTCAGTATTATAATTTCTGATACTCACGCTCAGTATTATAATCTCTGATACTCACACTCAGTATTATAATCTCTGATACTCACACTGAGCATTATAATTTCTGATACACCACACTCAGCATTATAATCTCTGTTACACCTCACTCAGCATTATAATCTCTGATACAGACACTCAGCATTATGATCTCTGATACACCTCACTCAGCATTATAATCTCTGATACAGACACTCAGCATTATAATCGCTGATACACTTCACTCAGCATTATAATCTCTGATACAGACACTCAGCATTTTAATCTCTGATACACCTCACTCAGCATTATAATCTCTGATACCCACACTCAGAATTATAATCTCTGATACACACACTCAGCATTATAATCTCTGATATACACACTCAGTATTATAATCTCTGATACACACACTCAGCATTATAATCTCTGATACAGCCACTCAGCATTATAATCTCTGATACTCACACTCAGTATTAAATCTCTGATACTCACACTCAGTATTATAATCTCTGATACACCACACTCAGCATTTTAATCTCTGATACACACACTCAGCATTATAATCTCTGATACTCACACTCAGCATTATAATCTCTGATACACACACACAGCATTATAATCGCTGATACTCACATTCAGCATTATAATCTCTGATACACACACTCAGCATTATAATCTCTGATACACACACTCAGCATTATAATCTCTGATACTCACACTCAGCATTATAATCTCTGATACTCACACTCAGCATTATAATCTCTGATACTCACACTCAGCATTTTAATCTCTGATACACACACTCAGCATTATAATCTCTTATACTCACACTCAGCATTATAATCTCTGATACTCACACTCAGCATTATAATCTCTGATACACCACACTCAGCATTATAATCTCTGATACAGACACTCAGCATTATAATCTCTGATACACCACACTCAGCATTATAATCTCAGATACTCACACCCAGAATTATAATCTCTGATACTCACACTCAGCATTATAATCTCTGATACACCACACTCAGCATTATAATCTCTGATACACACACTCAGCATTATAATCTCTGATACTCACACTCAGCATTATAATCTCTGATACACACACTCAGCATTATAATCTCTGATACACACACACAGCATTATAATCTCTGATACACTCAATCATTATTATAATCTCTGATTCACCACACTCAGTAATATAATCTCTGATACTCACACACAGCATTATAATATCTAATACACCTCACTCAGCATTATAATCTCTGATACACAAACTCAGCATTATAATCTCTGAAACACACACTCAGCATTATAATCTCTGATACACCACACTCAGCATTATAATCTCTGATACAGACACTCAGCATTTTAATCTCTGATACACCACACTCAGCATTATAATCTCTGATACACCTCACTCAGCATTTTAATCTCTGATACACACACTCAGCATTATAATCTCTGATACACCACACTCAGCATTATAATCTCTGATACTCACACTCAGCATTATAATCTCTGATACACACACTCAGCATTATAATCTCTGATACTCACAGTCAGCATTATAATCTCTGATACTCACACTCAGCAATATAATCTCTGATACACACACTCAGCATTATAATCTCTGATACTCCACACTCAGCATTATAATCTCTGATACTCATAATCAGCATTATAATCTCTGATACTCACACCCAGAATTATAATCTCTGATACACACACTCAGCATTATAATCTCTGATACACACACACAGTATTATAATCTCTGATACTCACATTCAGCATTATAATCTCTGATACACACACTCAGCATTATAATCTCTGATACTCACACTCCGCATTATAATCTCTGATACACACACTCAGCATTATAATATCTGATACACACACTCAGCATTATAATTTCGGATACTCACACTCTGCATTATAATCTCAGATACTTACACTCAGCATTATAATCTCTGATACTCACACTCAGCATTATCATCTCTGATACTCCACACTCAGCATAATAATCTCTGATACACCCCACTCAGCATTATAATCTCTGATACACACACTCAGCATTATAATCTCTGATACTCACACTCAGTATTACATCTCTGATACTCACACTCAGTATTATAATCTCTGATACACCACACTCAGCATTATAATCTCTGATACTCACACCCAGAATTATAATCTCTGATACACACACTCAGCATTATAATCTCTGATACACCACACTCAGCATTATAATCTCTGATACTCATACTCAGCATTATAATCTCTGATACTCACACCCAGAATTATAATCTCTGATACACACACTCAGCATTTTAATCTCTGATACACCTCACTCAGCATTATAATCTCTAATACCCACACTCAGAATCATAATCTCTGATACACACACTCAGCATTATAATCTCTGATATACACACTCAGTATTATAATCTCTGATACACACACTCAGCATTATAATCTCTGATACAGCCACTCAGCATTATAATCTCTGATACTCACACTCAGTATTAAATCTCTGATACTAACACTCAGTATTATAATCTCTGATACACCACACTCAGCATTTTAATCTCTGATACACACACTCAGCATTATAATCTCTGATACTCACACTCAGCATTATAATCTCTGATACACACACACAGCATTATAATCGCTGATACTCACATTCAGCATTATAATCTCTGATACACACACTCAGCATTATAATCTCTGATACACACACTCAGCATTATAATCTCTGATACTCACACTCAGCATTATAATCTCTGATACTCACACTCAGCATTATAATCTCTGATACTCACACTCAGCATTTTAATCTCTGATACACACACTCAGCATTATAATCTCTTATACTCACACTCAGCATTATAATCTCTGATACTCACACTCAGCATTATAATCTCTGATACACCACACTCAGCATTATAATCTCTGATACACACACTCAGCATTATAATCTCTGATACTCACACTCAGCATTATAATCTCTGATACACACACTCAGCATTATAATCTCTGATACACACACACAGCATTATAATCTCTGATACACTCAATCATTATTATAATCTCTGATTCACCACACTCAGTAATATAATCTCTGATACTCACACACAGCATTATAATATCTAATACACCTCACTCAGCATTATAATCTCTGATACACAAACTCAGCATTATAATCTCTGAAACACATACTCAGCATTATAATCTCTGATACACCACACTCAGCATTATAATCTCTGATACAGACACTCAGCATTTTAATCTCTGATACACCACACTCAGCATTATAATCTCTGATACACCTCACTCAGCATTTTAATCTCTGATACACACACTCAGCATTATAATCTCTGATACACCACACTCAGCATTATAATCTCTGATACTCACACTCAGCATTATAATCTCTGATACACACACTCAGCATTATAATCTCTGATACTCACAGTCAGCATTATAATCTCTGATACTCACACTCAGCAATATAATCTCTGATACACACACTCAGCATTATAATCTCTGATACTCCACACTCAGCATTATAATCTCTGATACTCATACTCAGCATTATAATCTCTGATACTCACACCCAGAATTATAATCTCTGATACACACACTCAGCATTATAATCTCTGATACACACACACAGTATTATAATCTCTGATACTCACATTCAGCATTATAATCTCTGATACACACACTCAGCATTATAATCTCTGATACTCACACTCCGCATTATAATCTCTGATACACACACTCAGCATTATAATATCTGATACACACACTCAGCATTATAATTTCGGATACTCACACTCTGCATTATAATCTCTGATACTTACACTCAGCATTATAATCTCTGATACTCACACTCAGCATTATCATCTCTGATACTCCACACTCAGCATAATAATCTCTGATACACCCCACTCAGCATTATAATCTCTGATACACACACTCAGCATTATAATCTCTGATACTCACACTCAGTATTACATCTCTGATACTCACACTCAGTATTATAATCTCTGATACACCACACTCAGCATTATAATCTCTGATACTCACACCCAGAATTATAATCTCTGATACACACACTCAGCATTATAATCTCTGATACACCACACTCAGCATTATAATCTCTGATACTCATACTCAGCATTATAATCTCTGATACTCACACCCAGAATTATAATCTCTGATACACACACTCAGCATTATAATCACTGATACACACACACAGTATTATAATCTCTGATACTCACATTCAGCATTATAATCTCTGATACACACACTCAGCATTATAATCTCTGATACTCACACTCCGCATTATAATCTCTGATACTCACACTCAGCATTATAATCTCTGATACTCACACTCAGCATTATAATCTCTGATACACACACTCAGCATTATAATCTCTTATACTCACACTCAGTATTATAATCTCTGATACACCACACTCAGTATTATAATTTCTGATACTCACGCTCAGTATTATAATCTCTGATACTCACACTCAGTATTATAATCTCTGATACTCACACTGAGCATTATAATTTCTGATACACCACACTCAGCATTATAATCTCTGTTACACCTCACTCAGCATTATAATCTCTGATACAGACACTCAGCATTATGATCTCTGATACACCTCACTCAGCATTATAATCTCTGATACAGACACTCAGCATTATAATCGCTGATACACCTCACTCAGCATTATAATCTCTGATACAGACAGTCAGCATTTTAATCTCTGATACACCTCACTCAGCATTATAATCTCTGATACCCACACTCAGAATTATAATCTCTGATACACACACTCAGCATTATAATCTCTGATATACACACTCAGTATTATAATCTCTGATACACACACTCAGCATTATAATCTCTGATACAGCCACTCAGCATTATAATCTCTGATACTCACACTCAGTATTAAATCTCTGATACTCATACTCAGTATTATAATCTCTGATACACCACACTCAGCATTTTAATCTCTGATACACACACTCAGCATTATAATCTCTGATACTCACACTCAGCATTATAATCTCTGATACACACACACAGCATTATAATCGCTGATACTCACATTCAGCATTATAATCTCTGATACACACACTCAGCATTATAATCTCTGATACACACACTCAGCATTATAATCTCTGATACTCACACTCAGCATTATAATCTCTGATACTCACACTCAGCATTTTAATCTCTGATACACACACTCAGCATTATAATCTCTTATACTCACACTCAGCATTATAATCTCTGATACTCACACTCAGCATTATAATCTCTGATACACCACACTCAGCATTATAATCTCTGATACAGACACTCAGCATTATAATCTCTGATACACCACACTCAGCATTATAATCTCAGATACTCACACCCAGAATTATAATCTCTGATACTCACACTCAGCATTATAATCTCTGATACACCACACTCAGCATTATAATCTCTGATACACACACTCAGCATTATAATCTCTGATACTCACACTCAGCATTATAATCTCTGATACACACACTCAGCATTATAATCTCTGATACACACACACAGCATTATAATCTCTGATACACTCAATCATTATTATAATCTCTGATTCACCACACTCAGTAATATAATCTCTGATACTCACACACAGCATTATAATATCTAATACACCTCACTCAGCATTATAATCTCTGATACACAAACTCAGCATTATAATCTCTGAAACACATACTCAGCATTATAATCTCTGATACACCACACTCAGCATTATAATCTCTGATACAGACACTCAGCATTTTAATCTCTGATACACCACACTCAGCATTATAATCTCTGATACACCTCACTCAGCATTTTAATCTCTGATACACACACTCAGCATTATAATCTCTGATACACCACACTCAGCATTATAATCTCTGATACTCACACTCAGCATTATAATCTCTGATACACACACTCAGCATTATAATCTCTGATACTCACAGTCAGCATTATAATCTCTGATACTCACACTCAGCAATATAATCTCTGATACACACACTCAGCATTATAATCTCTGATACTCCACACTCAGCATTATAATCTCTGATACTCATACTCAGCATTATAATCTCTGATACTCACACCCAGAATTATAATCTCTGATACACACACTCAGCATTATAATCTCTGATACACACACACAGTATTATAATCTCTGATACTCACATTCAGCATTATAATCTCTGATACACACACTCAGCATTATAATCTCTGATACTCACACTCCGCATTATAATCTCTGATACACCACACTCAGCATTATAATCTCTGATACACCTCACCCAGCATTTTAATCTCTGATACACACACTCAGCATTATAATCTCTGATACACCACACTCAGCATTATAATCTCTGATACTCACACTCAGCATTATAATCTCTGATACACACACTCAGCATTATAATCTCTGATACTCACAGTCAGCATTATAATCTCTGATACTCACACTCAGCAATATAATCTCTGATACACACACTCAGCATTATAATCTCTGATACTCCACACTCAGCATTATAATCTCTGATACTCATACTCAGCATTATAATCTCTGATACTCACACCCAGAATTATAATCTCTGATACACACACTCAGCATTATAATCTCTGATACACACACACAGTATTATAATCTCTGATACTCACATTCAGCATTATAATCTCTGATACACACACTCAGCATTATAATCTCTGATACTCACACTCCGCATTATAATCTCTGATACACACACTCAGCATTATAACATCTGATACACACACTCAGCATTATAATTTCGGATACTCACACTCTGCATTATAATCTCTGATACTTACACTCAGCATTATAATCTCTGATACTCACACTCAGCATTATCATCTCTGATACTCCACACTCAGCATAATAATCTCTGATACACCCCACTCAGCATTATAATCTCTGATACACACACTCAGCATTATAATCTCTGATACTCACACTCAGTATTACATCTCTGATACTCACACTCAGTATTATAATCTCTGATACACCGCACTCAGCATTATAATCTCTGATACTCACACCCAGAATTATAATCTCTGATACACACACTCAGCATTATAATCTCTGATACACCACACTCAGCATTATAATCTCTGATACTCATACTCAGCATTATAATCTCTGATACTCACACCCAGAATTATAATCTCTGATACACACACTCAGCATTATAATCTCTGATACACACACACAGTATTATAATCTCTGATACTCACATTCAGCATTATAATCTCTGATACACACATTCAGCATTATAATCTCTGATACTCACACTCCGCATTATAATCTCTGATACTCACACTCAGCATTATAATCTCTGATACTCACACTCAGCATTATAATCTCTGATACACACACTCAGCATTATAATCTCTTATACTCACACTCAGCATTATAATCTCTGATACACCACACTCAGCATTATAATCTCTGATACACACACTCAGCATTATAATCTCTGATACTCACACTCAGCATTATAATCTCTGATACTCACCCTCAGTATTATAATCTCTGATACACCACACTCAGTATTATAATTTCTGATACTCACGCTCAGCATTATAATCTCTGATACACACACACAGCATTATAATCTCTGATACACACACTCAGCATTATAATCTCTGATACTCACACTCAGCATTATAATCTCTGATACTCACACTCAGCATTATAATCTCTGATACTCACACTCAGCATTTTAATCTCTGATACACACACTCAGCATTATAATCTCTTATACTCACACTCAGCATTATAATCTCTGATACTCACACTCAGCATTATAATCTCTGATACACCACACTCAGCATTATAATCTCTGATACAGACACTCAGCATTATAATCTCTGATACACCACACTCAGCATTATAATCTCTGATACTCACACTCCGCATTATAATCTCTGATACACACACTCAGCATTATAACATCTGATACACACACTCAGCATTATAATTTCGGATACTCACACTCTGCATTATAATCTCTGATACTTACACTCAGCATTATAATCTCTGATACTCACACTCAGCATTATCATCTCTGATACTCCACACTCAGCATAATAATCTCTGATACACCCCACTCAGCATTATAATCTCTGATACACACACTCAGCATTATAATCTCTGATACTCACACTCAGTATTACATCTCTGATACTCACACTCAGTATTATAATCTCTGATACACCGCACTCAGCATTATAATCTCTGATACTCACACCCAGAATTATAATCTCTGATACACACACTCAGCATTATAATCTCTGATACACCACACTCAGCATTATAATCTCTGATACTCATACTCAGCATTATAATCTCTGATACTCACACCCAGAATTATAATCTCTGATACACACACTCAGCATTATAATCTCTGATACACACACACAGTATTATAATCTCTGATACTCACATTCAGCATTATAATCTCTGATACACACATTCAGCATTATAATCTCTGATACTCACACTCCGCATTATAATCTCTGATACTCACACTCAGCATTATAATCTCTGATACTCACACTCAGCATTATAATCTCTGATACACACACTCAGCATTATAATCTCTTATACTCACACTCAGCATTATAATCTCTGATACACCACACTCAGCATTATAATCTCTGATACACACACTCAGCATTATAATCTCTGATACTCACACTCAGCATTATAATCTCTGATACTCACCCTCAGTATTATAATCTCTGATACACCACACTCAGTATTATAATTTCTGATACTCACGCTCAGCATTATAATCTCTGATACACACACACAGCATTATAATCTCTGATACACACACTCAGCATTATAATCTCTGATACTCACACTCAGCATTATAATCTCTGATACTCACACTCAGCATTATAATCTCTGATACTCACACTCAGCATTTTAATCTCTGATACACACACTCAGCATTATAATCTCTTATACTCACACTCAGCATTATAATCTCTGATACTCACACTCAGCATTATAATCTCTGATACACCACACTCAGCATTATAATCTCTGATACAGACACTCAGCATTATAATCTCTGATACACCACACTCAGCATTATAATCTCAGATACTCACACCCAGAATTATAATCTCTGATACTCACACTCAGCATTATAATCTCTGATACACCACACTCAGCATTATAATCTCTGATACACACACTCAGCATTATAATCTCTGATACTCACACTCAGCATTATAATCTCTGATACACACACTCAGCATTATAATCTCTGATACACACACACAGCATTATAATCTCTGATACACTCAATCATTATTATAATCTCTGATTCACCACACTCAGTAATATAATCTCTGATACTCACACACAGCATTATAATATCTAATACACCTCACTCAGCATTATAATCTCTGATACACAAACTCAGCATTATAATCTCTGAAACACACACTCAGCATTATAATCTCTGATACACCACACTCATCATTATAATCTCTGATACAGACACTCAGCATTTTAATCTCTGATACACCACACTCAGCATTATAATCTCTGATACACCTCACTCAGCATTTTAATCTCTGATACACACACTCAGCATTATAATCTCTGATACACCACACTCAGCATTATAATCTCTGATACTCACACTCAGCATTATAATCTCTGATACACACACTCAGCATTATAATCTCTGATACTCACAGTCAGCATTATAATCTCTGATACTCACACTCAGCAATATAATCTCTGATACTCACACTCAGCATTATAATCTCTGATACACACACACAGCATTATAATCTCTGATACTCGCATTCAGCATTATAATCTCTGATACACACACTCAGCATTATAATCTCTGATACTCACACTCAGCATTTTCATCTCTGATACACCACACTCAGCAATATAATCTCTGATACACCACACTCAGCATTATAATCTCTGATACAGACACTCAGCATTATAATATCTGATACACCACACTCAGCATTATAATCTCTGATACTCACACCCAGAATTATAATCTCTGATACTCACACTCAGCATTACAACTCTGATACACCACATTCAGCATTATAATCTCTGATACACACACTCAGCATTAAAATCTCTGATACTCACACTCAGCATTATAATCTCTGATAGACACACTCAGCATTATAATCTCTGATACACACAAACAGCATTATAATCTCTGATACACTCAATCATTATTATAATCTCTGATACGCCACCCTCAGTAATATAATCTCTGATACTCACACACAGCATTATAATATCTGATACACCACACTCAGCATTATAATCTCTGATACAGACACTCAGCATTATAATCTCTGATACACCACACTCAGCATTATAATCTCAGATACTCACACCCAGAATTATAATCTCTGATACTCACACTCAGCATTATAATCTCTGATACACCACACTCAGCATTATAATCTCTGATACACACACTCAGCATTATAATCTCTGATACTCACACTCAGCATTATAATCTCTGATACACACACTCAGCATTATAATCTCTGATACACACACACAGCATTATAATCTCTGATACACTCAATCATTATTATAATGTCTGATTCACCACACTCAGTAATATAATCTCTGATACTCACACACAGCATTATAATATCTAATACACCTCACTCAGCATTATAATCTCTGATACACAAACTCAGCATTATAATCTCTGAAACACACACTCAGCATTATAATCTCTGATACACCACACTCATCATTATAATCTCTGATACAGACACTCAGCATTTTAATCTCTGATACACCACACTCAGCATTATAATCTCTGATACACCTCACTCAGCATTTTAATCTCTGATACACACACTCAGCATTATAATCTCTGATACACCACACTCAGCATTATAATCTCTGATACTCACACTCAGCATTATAATCTCTGATACACACACTCAGCATTATAATCTCTGATACTCACAGTCAGCATTATAATCTCTGATACTCACACTCAGCAATATAATCTCTGATACTCACACTCAGCATTATAATCTCTGATACACACACACAGCATTATAATCTCTGATACTCGCATTCAGCATTATAATCTCTGATACACACACTCAGCATTATAATCTCTGATACTCACACTCAGCATTATAATCTCTGATACACACACTCAGCATTATAATCTCTGATACTCACACTCAGCATTTTCATCTCTGATACACCACACTCAGCATTATAATCTCTGATACACCACACTCAGCATTATAATCTCTGATACAGACACTCAGCATTATAATATCTGATACACCACACTCAGCATTATAATCTCTGATACTCACACCCAGAATTATAATCTCTGATACTCACACCCAGAATTATAATCTCTGATACACACACTCAGCATTATAATCTCTGATACACACACACAGTATTATAATCTCTGATACTCACATTCAGCATTATAATCTCTGATACACACACTCAGCATTATAATCTCTGATACTCACACTCCGCATTATAATCTCTGATACTCACACTCAGCATTATAATCTCTGATACTCACACTCAGCATTATAATCTCTGATACACACACTCAGCATTATAATCTCTTATACTCACACTCAGCATTATAATCTCTGATACACCACACTCAGCATTATAATCTCTGATACACACACTCAGCATTATAATCTCTGATACTCACACTCAGCATTATAACCTCTGATACTCACCCTCAGTATTATAATCTCTGATACACCACACTCAGTATTATAATTTCTGATACTCACGCTCAGCATTATAATCTCTGATACTCACACTCAGTATTATAATCTCTGATACTCACACTGAGCATTATAATATCTGATACACCACACTCAGCATTATAATCTCTGATACACCTCACTCAGCATTATAATCTCTGATACATACACTCAGCATTATAATCTCTGATACACCTCACTCAGCATTATAATCTCTGATACAGACACTCAGCATTATAATCTCTGATACACCTCACTCAGCATTATAATCTCTGATACAGACACTCAGCATTATAATCTCTGATACACATCACTCAGCATTATAATCTCTGATACCCACACTCAGAATTATAATCTCTGATACACACACTCAGCATTATAATCTCCGATATACACACTCAGTATTATAATCTCTGATACACACACTCAGCATTATAATCTCTGATACAGCCACTCAGCATTATAATCTCTGATACTCACACTCAGTATTAAATCTCTGATACTCACACTCAGTATTATAATCTCTGATACACCACACTCAGCATTTTAATCTCTGATACACACACTCAGCATTATAATCTCTGATACTCACACTCAGCATTATAATCTCTGATACACACACACAGCATTATAATCGCTGATACTCACATTCAGCATTATAATCTCTGATACACACACTCAGCATTATAATCTCTGATACACACACTCAGCATTATAATCTCTGATACTCACACTCAGCATTATAATCTCTGATACTCACACTCAGCATTATAATCTCTGATACTCACACTCAGCATTTTAATCTCTGATACACACACTCAGCATTATAATCTCTTATACTCACACTCAGCATTATAATCTCTGATACTCACAGTCAGCATTATAATCTCTGATACTCACACTCAGCAATATAATCTCTGATACTCACACTCAGCATTATAATCTCTGATACACACACACAGCATTATAATCTCTGATACTCGCATTCAGCATTAAAATCTCTGATACACACACTCAGCATTATAATCTCTGATACTCACACTCAGCATTATAATCTCTGATACACACACTCAGCATTATAATCTCTGATACTCACACTCAGCATTTTCATCTCTGATACACCACACTCAGCATTATAATCTCTGATACACCACACTCAGCATTATAATCTCTGATACAGACACTCAGCATTATAATATCTGATACACCACACTCAGCATTATAATCTCTGATATTCACACCCAGAATTATAATCTCTGATACTCACACTCAGCATTACAACTCTGATACACCACATTCAGCATTATAATCTCTGATACACACACTCAGCATTAGAATCTCTGATACTCACACTCAGCATTATAATCTCTGATAGACACACTCAGCATTATAATCTCTGATACACACAAACAGCATTATAATCTCTGATACACTCAATCATTATTATAATCTCTGATACGCCACCCTCAGTAATATAATCTCTGATACTCACACACAGCATTATAATATCTGATACACCACACTCAGCATTATAATCTCTGATACAGACACTCAGCATTATAATCTCTGATACACCACACTCAGCATTATAATCTCAGATACTCACACCCAGAATTATAATCTCTGATACTCACACTCAGCATTATAATCTCTGATACACCACACTCAGCATTATAATCTCTGATACACACACTCAGCATTATAATCTCTGATACTCACACTCAGCATTATAATCTCTGATACACACACTCAGCATTATAATCTCTGATACACACACACAGCATTATAATCTCTGATACACTCAATCATTATTATAATCTCTGATTCACCACACTCAGTAATATAATCTCTGATACTCACACACAGCATTATAATATCTAATACACCTCACTCAGCATTATAATCTCTGATACACAAACTCAGCATTATAATCTCTGAAACACACACTCAGCATTATAATCTCTGATACACCACACTCATCATTATAATCTCTGATACAGACACTCAGCATTTTAATCTCTGATACACCACACTCAGCATTATAATCTCTGATACACCTCACTCAGCATTTTAATCTCTGATACACACACTCAGCATTATAATCTCTGATACACCACACTCAGCATTATAATCTCTGATACTCACACTCAGCATTATAATCTCTGATACACACACTCAGCATTATAATCTCTGATACTCACAGTCAGCATTATAATCTCTGATACTCACACTCAGCAATATAATCTCTGATACTCACACTCAGCATTATAATCTCTGATACACACACACAGCATTATAATCTCTGATACTCGCATTCAGCATTATAATCTCTGATACACACACTCAGCATTATAATCTCTGATACTCACACTCAGCATTATAATCTCTGATACACACACTCAGCATTATAATCTCTGATACTCACACTCAGCATTTTCATCTCTGATACACCACACTCAGCATTATAATCTCTGATACACCACACTCAGCATTATAATCTCTGATACAGACACTCAGCATTATAATATCTGATACACCACACTCAGCATTATAATCTCTGATACTCACACCCAGAATTATAATCTCTGATACTCACACCCAGAATTATAATCTCTGATACACACACTCAGCATTATAATCTCTGATACACACACACAGTATTATAATCTCTGATACTCACATTCAGCATTATAATCTCTGATACACACACTCAGCATTATAATCTCTGATACTCACACTCCGCATTATAATCTCTGATACTCACACTCAGCATTATAATCTCTGATACTCACACTCAGCATTATAATCTCTGATACACACACTCAGCATTATAATCTCTTATACTCACACTCAGCATTATAATCTCTGATACACCACACTCAGCATTATAATCTCTGATACACACACTCAGCATTATAATCTCTGATACTCACACTCAGCATTATAACCTCTGATACTCACCCTCAGTATTATAATCTCTGATACACCACACTCAGTATTATAATTTCTGATACTCACGCTCAGCATTATAATCTCTGATACTCACACTCAGTATTATAATCTCTGATACTCACACTGAGCATTATAATATCTGATACACCACACTCAGCATTATAATCTCTGATACACCTCACTCAGCATTATAATCTCTGATACATACACTCAGCATTATAATCTCTGATACACCTCACTCAGCATTATAATCTCTGATACAGACACTCAGCATTATAATCTCTGATACACCTCACTCAGCATTATAATCTCTGATACAGACACTCAGCATTATAATCTCTGATACACATCACTCAGCATTATAATCTCTGATACCCACACTCAGAATTATAATCTCTGATACACACACTCAGCATTATAATCTCTGATATACACACTCAGTATTATAATCTCTGATACACACACTCAGCATTATAATCTCTGATACAGCCACTCAGCATTATAATCTCTGATACTCACACTCAGTATTAAATCTCTGATACTCACACTCAGTATTATAATCTCTGATACACCACACTCAGCATTTTAATCTCTGATACACACACTCAGCATTATAATCTCTGATACTCACACTCAGCATTATAATCTCTGATACACACACACAGCATTATAATCGCTGATACTCACATTCAGCATTATAATCTCTGATACACACACTCAGCATTATAATCTCTGATACACACACTCAGCATTATAATCTCTGATACTCACACTCAGCATTATAATCTCTGATACTCACACTCAGCATTATAATCTCTGATACTCACACTCAGCATTTTAATCTCTGATACACACACTCAGCATTATAATCTCTTATACTCACACTCAGCATTATAATCTCTGATACTCACAGTCAGCATTATAATCTCTGATACTCACACTCAGCAATATAATCTCTGATACTCACACTCAGCATTATAATCTCTGATACACACACACAGCATTATAATCTCTGATACTCGCATTCAGCATTAAAATCTCTGATACACACACTCAGCATTATAATCTCTGATACTCACACTCAGCATTATAATCTCTGATACACACACTCAGCATTATAATCTCTGATACACCACACTCAGCATTATAATCTCTGATACACCACACTCAGCATTATAATCTCTGATACTCACACACTCAGCATTATAATCTCTGATACACACACTCAGCATTATAATCTCTGATACTCACAGTCAGCATTATAATCTCTGATACTCACACTCAGCAATATAATCTCTGATACACACACTCAGCATTATAATCTCTGATACTCCACACTCAGCATTATAATCTCTGATACTCATACTCAGCATTATAATCTCTGATACTCACACCCAGAATTATAATCTCTGATACACACACTCAGCATTATAATCTCTGATACACACACACAGTATTATAATCTCTGATACTCACATTCAGCATTATAATCTCTGATACACACACTCAGCATTATAATCTCTGATACTCACACTCCGCATTATAATCTCTGATACACCACACTCAGCATTATAATCTCTGATTCACCTCACTCAGCATTTTAATCTCTGATACACACACTCAGCATTATAATCTCTGATACACCACACTCAGCATTATAATCTCTGATACTCACACTCAGCATTATAATCTCTGATACACACACTCAGCATTATAATCTCTGATACTCACAGTCAGCATTATAATCTCTGATACTCACACTCAGCAATATAATCTCTGATACACACACTCAGCATTATAATCTCTGATACTCCACACTCAGCATTATAATCTCTGATACTCATACTCAGCATTATAATCTCTGATACTCACACCCAGAATTATAATCTCTGATACACACACTCAGCATTATAATCTCTGATACACACACACAGTATTATAATCTCTGATACTCACATTCAGCATTATAATCTCTGATACACACACTCAGCATTATAATCTCTGATACTCACACTCCGCATTATAATCTCTGATACACACACTCAGCATTATAACATCTGATACACACACTCAGCATTATAATTTCGGATACTCACACTCTGCATTATAATCTCTGATACTTACACTCAGCATTATAATCTCTGATACTCACACTCAGCATTATCATCTCTGATACTCCACACTCAGCATAATAATCTCTGATACACCCCACTCAGCATTATAATCTCTGATACACACACTCAGCATTATAATCTCTGATACTCACACTCAGTATTACATCTCTGATACTCACACTCAGTATTATAATCTCTGATACACCGCACTCAGCATTATAATCTCTGATACTCACACCCAGAATTATAATCTCTGATACACACACTCAGCATTATAATCTCTGATACACCACACTCAGCATTATAATCTCTGATACTCATACTCAGCATTATAATCTCTGATACTCACACCCAGAATTATAATCTCTGATACACACACTCAGCATTATAATCTCTGATACACACACACAGTATTATAATCTCTGATACTCACATTCAGCATTATAATCTCTGATACACACACTCAGCATTATAATCTCTGATACTCACACTCCGCATTATAATCTCTGATACTCACACTCAGCATTATAATCTCTGATACTCACACTCAGCATTATAATCTCTGATACACACACTCAGCATTATAATCTCTTATACTCACACTCAGCATTATAATCTCTGATACACCACACTCAGCATTATAATCTCTGATACACACACTCAGCATTATAATCTCTGATACTCACACTCAGCATTATAATCTCTGATACTCACCCTCAGTATTATAATCTCTGATACACCACACTCAGTATTATAATTTCTGATACTCACGCTCAGCATTATAATCTCTGATACTCACACTCAGTATTATAATCTCTGATACTCACACTGAGCATTATAATTTCTGATACACCACACTCAGCATTATAATCTCTGATACACCTCACTCAGCATTATAATCTCTGATACAGACACTCAGCATTATAATCTCTGATACACCTCACTCAGCATTATAATCTCTGATACAGACACTCAGCATTATAATCTCTGATACACCTCACTCAGCATTATAATCTCTGATACAGACACTCAGCATTATAATCTCTGATACACCTCACTCAGCATTATAATCTCTGATACCCACACTCAGAATTATAATCTCTGATACACACACTCAGCATTATAATCTCTGATATACACACTCAGTATTATAATCTCTGATACACACACTCAGCATTATAATCTCTGATACAGCCACTCAGCATTATAATCTCTGATACTCACACTCAGTATTAAATCTCTGATACTCACACTCAGTATTATAATCTCTGATACACCACACTCAGCATTTTAATCTCTGATACACACACTCAGCATTATAATCTCTGATACTCACACTCAGCATTATAATCTCTGATACACACACACAGCATTATAATCGCTGATACTCACATTCAGCATTACAATCTCTGATACACACACTCAGCATTATAATCTCTGATACACACACTCAGCATTATAATCTCTGATACTCACACTCAGCATTATAATCTCTGATACTCACACTCAGCATTATAATCTCTGATACTCACACTCAGCATTTTAATCTCTGATACACACACTCAGCATTATAATCTCTTATACTCACACTCAGCATTATAATCTCTGATACTCACACTCAGCATTATAATCTCTGATACACCACACTCAGCATTATAATCTCTGATACAGACACTCAGCATTATAATCTCTGATACACCACACTCAGCATTATAATCTCAGATACTCACACCCAGAATTATAATCTCTGATACTCACACTCAGCATTATAATCTCTGATACACCACACTCAGCATTATAATCTCTGATACACACACTCAGCATTATAATCTCTGATACTCACACTCAGCATTATAATCTCTGATACACACACTCAGCATTATAATCTCTGATACACACACACAGCATTATAATCTCTGATACACTCAATCATTATTATAATCTCTGATTCACCACACTCAGTAATATAATCTCTGATACTCACACACAGCATTATAATATCTAATACACCTCACTCAGCATTATAATCTCTGATACACAAACTCAGCATTATAATCTCTGAAACACACACTCAGCATTATAATCTCTGATACACCACACTCATCATTATAATCTCTGATACAGACACTCAGCATTTTAATCTCTGATACACCACACTCAGCATTATAATCTCTGATACACCTCACTCAGCATTTTAATCTCTGATACACACACTCAGCATTATAATCTCTGATACACCACACTCAGCATTATAATCTCTGATACTCACACTCAGCATTATAATCTCTGATACACACACTCAGCATTATAATCTCTGATACTCACAGTCAGCATTATAATCTCTGATACTCACACTCAGCAATATAATCTCTGATACTCACACTCAGCATTATAATCTCTGATACACACACACAGCATTATAATCTCTGATACTCGCATTCAGCATTATAATCTCTGATACACACACTCAGCATTATAATCTCTGATACTCACACTCAGCATTATAATCTCTGATACACACACTCAGCATTATAATCTCTGATACTCACACTCAGCATTTTCATCTCTGATACACCACACTCAGCAATATAATCTCTGATACACCACACTCAGCATTATAATCTCTGATACAGACACTCAGCATTATAATATCTGATACACCACACTCAGCATTATAATCTCTGATACTCACACCCAGAATTATAATCTCTGATACTCACACTCAGCATTACAACTCTGATACACCACATTCAGCATTATAATCTCTGATACACACACTCAGCATTAAAATCTCTGATACTCACACTCAGCATTATAATCTCTGATAGACACACTCAGCATTATAATCTCTGATACACACAAACAGCATTATAATCTCTGATACACTCAATCATTATTATAATCTCTGATACGCCACCCTCAGTAATATAATCTCTGATACTCACACACAGCATTATAATATCTGATACACCACACTCAGCATTATAATCTCTGATACAGACACTCAGCATTATAATCTCTGATACACCACACTCAGCATTATAATCTCAGATACTCACACCCAGAATTATAATCTCTGATACTCACACTCAGCATTATAATCTCTGATACACCACACTCAGCATTATAATCTCTGATACACACACTCAGCATTATAATCTCTGATACTCACACTCAGCATTATAATCTCTGATACACACACTCAGCATTATAATCTCTGATACACACACACAGCATTATAATCTCTGATACACTCAATCATTATTATAATCTCTGATTCACCACACTCAGTAATATAATCTCTGATACTCACACACAGCATTATAATATCTAATACACCTCACTCAGCATTATAATCTCTGATACACAAACTCAGCATTATAATCTCTGAAACACACACTCAGCATTATAATCTCTGATACACCACACTCATCATTATAATCTCTGATACAGACACTCAGCATTTTAATCTCTGATACACCACACTCAGCATTATAATCTCTGATACACCTCACTCAGCATTTTAATCTCTGATACACACACTCAGCATTATAATCTCTGATACACCACACTCAGCATTATAATCTCTGATACTCACACTCAGCATTATAATCTCTGATACACACACTCAGCATTATAATCTCTGATACTCACAGTCAGCATTATAATCTCTGATACTCACACTCAGCAATATAATCTCTGATACTCACACTCAGCATTATAATCTCTGATACACACACACAGCATTATAATCTCTGATACTCGCATTCAGCATTATAATCTCTGATACACACACTCAGCATTATAATCTCTGATACTCACACTCAGCATTATAATCTCTGATACACACACTCAGCATTATAATCTCTGATACTCACACTCAGCATTTTCATCTCTGATACACCACACTCAGCATTATAATCTCTGATACACCACACTCAGCATTATAATCTCTGATACAGACACTCAGCATTATAATATCTGATACACCACACTCAGCATTATAATCTCTGATACTCACACCCAGAATTATAATCTCTGATACTCACACCCAGAATTATAATCTCTGATACACACACTCAGCATTATAATCTCTGATACACACACACAGTATTATAATCTCTGATACTCACATTCAGCATTATAATCTCTGATACACACACTCAGCATTATAATCTCTGATACTCACACTCCGCATTATAATCTCTGATACTCACACTCAGCATTATAATCTCTGATACTCACACTCAGCATTATAATCTCTGATACACACACTCAGCATTATAATCTCTTATACTCACACTCAGCATTATAATCTCTGATACACCACACTCAGCATTATAATCTCTGATACACACACTCAGCATTATAATCTCTGATACTCACACTCAGCATTATAACCTCTGATACTCACCCTCAGTATTATAATCTCTGATACACCACACTCAGTATTATAATTTCTGATACTCACGCTCAGCATTATAATCTCTGATACTCACACTCAGTATTATAATCTCTGATACTCACACTGAGCATTATAATATCTGATACACCACACTCAGCATTATAATCTCTGATACACCTCACTCAGCATTATAATCTCTGATACATACACTCAGCATTATAATCTCTGATACACCTCACTCAGCATTATAATCTCTGATACAGACACTCAGCATTATAATCTCTGATACACCTCACTCAGCATTATAATCTCTGATACAGACACTCAGCATTATAATCTCTGATACACATCACTCAGCATTATAATCTCTGATACCCACACTCAGAATTATAATCTCTGATACACACACTCAGCATTATAATCTCTGATATACACACTCAGTATTATAATCTCTGATACACACACTCAGCATTATAATCTCTGATACAGCCACTCAGCATTATAATCTCTGATACTCACACTCAGTATTAAATCTCTGATACTCACACTCAGTATTATAATCTCTGATACACCACACTCAGCATTTTAATCTCTGATACACACACTCAGCATTATAATCTCTGATACTCACACTCAGCATTATAATCTCTGATACACACACACAGCATTATAATCGCTGATACTCACATTCAGCATTATAATCTCTGATACACACACTCAGCATTATAATCTCTGATACACACACTCAGCATTATAATCTCTGATACTCACACTCAGCATTATAATCTCTGATACTCACACTCAGCATTATAATCTCTGATACTCACACTCAGCATTTTAATCTCTGATACACACACTCAGCATTATAATCTCTTATACTCACACTCAGCATTATAATCTCTGATACTCACAGTCAGCATTATAATCTCTGATACTCACACTCAGCAATATAATCTCTGATACTCACACTCAGCATTATAATCTCTGATACACACACACAGCATTATAATCTCTGATACTCGCATTCAGCATTAAAATCTCTGATACACACACTCAGCATTATAATCTCTGATACTCACACTCAGCATTATAATCTCTGATACACACACTCAGCATTATAATCTCTGATACTCACACTCAGCATTTTCATCTCTGATACACCACACTCAGCATTATAATCTCTGATACACCACACTCAGCATTATAATCTCTGATACAGACACTCAGCATTATAATATCTGATACACCACACTCAGCATTATAATCTCTGATATTCACACCCAGAATTATAATCTCTGATACTCACACTCAGCATTACAACTCTGATACACCACATTCAGCATTATAATCTCTGATACACACACTCAGCATTAGAATCTCTGATACTCACACTCAGCATTATAATCTCTGATAGACACACTCAGCATTATAATCTCTGATACACACAAACAGCATTATAATCTCTGATACACTCAATCATTATTATAATCTCTGATACGCCACCCTCAGTAATATAATCTCTGATACTCACACACAGCATTATAATATCTGATACACCACACTCAGCATTATAATCTCTGATACAGACACTCAGCATTATAATCTCTGATACACCACACTCAGCATTATAATCTCAGATACTCACACCCAGAATTATAATCTCTGATACTCACACTCAGCATTATAATCTCTGATACACCACACTCAGCATTATAATCTCTGATACACACACTCAGCATTATAATCTCTGATACTCACACTCAGCATTATAATCTCTGATACACACACTCAGCATTATAATCTCTGATACACACACACAGCATTATAATCTCTGATACACTCAATCATTATTATAATCTCTGATTCACCACACTCAGTAATATAATCTCTGATACTCACACACAGCATTATAATATCTAATACACCTCACTCAGCATTATAATCTCTGATACACAAACTCAGCATTATAATCTCTGAAACACACACTCAGCATTATAATCTCTGATACACCACACTCATCATTATAATCTCTGATACAGACACTCAGCATTTTAATCTCTGATACACCACACTCAGCATTATAATCTCTGATACACCTCACTCTGCATTTTAATCTCTGATACACACACTCAGCATTATAATCTCTGATACACCACACTCAGCATTATAATCTCTGATACTCACACTCAGCATTATAATCTCTGATACACACACTCAGCATTATAATCTCTGATACTCACAGTCAGCATTATAATCTCTGATACTCACACTCAGCAATATAATCTCTGATACTCACACTCAGCATTATAATCTCTGATACACACACACAGCATTATAATCTCTGATACTCGCATTCAGCATTATAATCTCTGATACACACACTCAGCATTATAATCTCTGATACTCACACTCAGCATTATAATCTCTGATACACACACTCATCATTATAATCTCTGATACTCACACTCAGCATTTTCATCTCTGATACACCACACTCAGCATTATAATCTCTGATACACCACACTCAGCATTATAATCTCTGATACAGACACTCAGCATTATAATATCTGATACACCACACTCAGCATTATAATCTCTGATACTCACACCCAGAATTATAATCTCTGATACTCACACCCAGAATTATAATCTCTGATACACACACTCAGCATTATAATCTCTGATACACACACACAGTATTATAATCTCTGATACTCACATTCAGCATTATAATCTCTGATACACACACTCAGCATTATAATCTCTGATACTCACACTCCGCATTATAATCTCTGATACTCACACTCAGCATTATAATCTCTGATACTCACACTCAGCATTATAATCTCTGATACACACACTCAGCATTATAATCTCTTATACTCACACTCAGCATTATAATCTCTGATACACCACACTCAGCATTATAATCTCTGATACACACACTCAGCATTATAATCTCTGATACTCACACTCAGCATTATAACCTCTGATACTCACCCTCAGTATTATAATCTCTGATACACCACACTCAGTATTATAATTTCTGATACTCACGCTCAGCATTATAATCTCTGATACTCACACTCAGTATTATAATCTCTGATACTCACACTGAGCATTATAATATCTGATACACCACACTCAGCATTATAATCTCTGATACACCTCACTCAGCATTATAATCTCTGATACATACACTCAGCATTATAATCTCTGATACACCTCACTCAGCATTATAATCTCTGATACAGACACTCAGCATTATAATCTCTGATACACCTCACTCAGCATTATAATCTCTGATACAGACACTCAGCATTATAATCTCTGATACACATCACTCAGCATTATAATCTCTGATACCCACACTCAGAATTATAATCTCTGATACACACACTCAGCATTATAATCTCTGATATACACACTCAGTATTATAATCTCTGATACACACACTCAGCATTATAATCTCTGATACAGCCACTCAGCATTATAATCTCTGATACTCACACTCAGTATTAAATCTCTGATACTCACACTCAGTATTATAATCTCTGATACACCACACTCAGCATTTTAATCTCTGATACACACACTCAGCATTATAATCTCTGATACTCACACTCAGCATTATAATCTCTGATACACACACACAGCATTATAATCGCTGATACTCACATTCAGCATTATAATCTCTGATACACACACTCAGCATTATAATCTCTGATACACACACTCAGCATTATAATCTCTGATACTCACACTCAGCATTATAATCTCTGATACTCACACTCAGCATTATAATCTCTGATACTCACACTCAGCATTTTAATCTCTGATACACACACTCAGCATTATAATCTCTTATACTCACACTCAGCATTATAATCTCTGATACTCACAGTCAGCATTATAATCTCTGATACTCACACTCAGCAATATAATCTCTGATACTCACACTCAGCATTATAATCTCTGATACACACACACAGCATTATAATCTCTGATACTCGCATTCAGCATTAAAATCTCTGATACACACACTCAGCATTATAATCTCTGATACTCACACTCAGCATTATAATCTCTGATACACACACTCAGCATTATAATCTCTGATACTCACACTCAGCATTTTCATCTCTGATACACCACACTCAGCATTATAATCTCTGATACACCACACTCAGCATTATAATCTCTGATACAGACACTCAGCATTATAATATCTGATACACCACACTCAGCATTATAATCTCTGATATTCACACCCAGAATTATAATCTCTGATACTCACACTCAGCATTACAACTCTGATACACCACATTCAGCATTATAATCTCTGATACACACACTCAGCATTAGAATCTCTGATACTCACACTCAGCATTATAATATCTGATAGACACACTCAGCATTATAATCTCTGATACACACAAACAGCATTATAATCTCTGATACACTCAATCATTATTATAATCTCTGATACGCCACCCTCAGTAATATAATCTCTGATACTCACACACAGCATTATAATATCTGATACACCACACTCAGCATTATAATCTCTGATACAGACACTCAGCATTATAATCTCTGATACACCACACTCAGCATTAGAATCTCAGATACTCACACCCAGAATTATAATCTCTGATACTCACACTCAGCATTATAATCTCTGATACACCACACTCAGCATTATAATCTCTGATACACACACTCAGCATTATAATCTCTGATACTCACACTCAGCATTATAATCTCTGATACACACACACAGCATTATAATCTCTGATACACTCAATCATTATTATAATCTCTGATTCACCACACTCAGTAATATAATCTCTGATACTCACACACAGCATTATAATATCTAATACACCTCACTCAGCATTATAATCTCTGATACACAAACTCAGCATTATAATCTCTGAAACACTCAATCATTATTATAATCTCTGATACACCACACTCATCATTATAATCTCTGATACAGACACTCAGCATTTTAATCTCTGATACACCACACTCAGCATTATAATCTCTGATACACCTCACTCAGCATTTTAATCTCTGATACACACACTCAGCATTATAATCTCTGATACACCACACTCAGCATTATAATCTCTGATACTCACACTCAGCATTATAATCTCTGATACACACACTCAGCATTATAATCTCTGATACTCACAGTCAGCATTATAATCTCTGATACTCACACTCAGCAATATAATCTCTGATACTCACACTCAGCATTATAATCTCTGATACACACACACAGCATTATAATCTCTGATACTCGCATTCAGCATTATAATCTCTGATACACACACTCAGCATTATAATCTCTGATACTCACACTCAGCATTATAATCTCTGATACACACACTCAGCATTATAATCTCTGATACTCACACTCAGCATTTTCATCTCTGATACACTACACTCAGCATTATAATCTCTGATACACCACACTCAGCATTATAATCTCTGATACAGACACTCAGCATTATAATATCTGATACACCACACTCAGCATTATAATCTCTGATACTCACACCCAGAATTATAATCTCTGATACTCACACCCAGAATTATAATCTCTGATACACACACTCAGCATTATAATCTCTGATACACACACACAGTATTATAATCTCTGATACTCACATTCAGCATTATAATCTCTGATACACACACTCAGCATTATAATCTCTGATACTCACACTCCGCATTATAATCTCTGATACTCACACTCAGCATTATAATCTCTGATACTCACACTCAGCATTATAATCTCTGATACACACACTCAGCATTATAATCTCTTATACTCACACTCAGCATTATAATCTCTGATACACCACACTCAGCATTATAATCTCTGATACACACACTCAGCATTATATATCTCTGATACTCACACTCAGCATTATAACCTCTGATACTCACCCTCAGTATTATAATCTCTGATACACCACACTCAGTATTATAATTTCTGATACTCACGCTCAGCATTATAATCTCTGATACTCACACTCAGTATTATAATCTCTGATACTCACACTGAGCATTATAATTTCTGATACACCACACTCAGCATTATAATCTCTGATACACCTCACTCAGCATTATAATCTCTGATACATACACTCAGCATTATAATCTCTGATACACCTCACTCAGCATTATAATCTCTGATACAGACACTCAGCATTATAATCTCTGATACACCTCACTCAGCATTATAATCTCTGATACAGACACTCAGCATTATAATCTCTGATACACCTCACTCAGCATTATAATCTCTGATACCCACACTCAGAATTATAATCTCTGATACACACACTCAGCATTATAATCTCTGATATACACACTCAGTATTATAATCTCTGATACACACACTCAGCATTATAATCTCTGATACAGCCACTCAGCATTATAATCTCTGATACTCACACTCAGTATTAAATCTCTGATACTCACACTCAGTATTATAATCTCTGATACACCACACTCAGCATTTTAATCTCTGATACACACACTCAGCATTATAATCTCTGATACTCACACTCAGCATTATAATCTCTGATACACACACACAGCATTATAATCGCTGATACTCACATTCAGCATTATAATCTCTGATACACACACTCAGCATTATAATCTCTGATACACACACTCAGCATTATAATCTCTGATACTCACACTCAGCATTATAATCTCTGATACTCACACTCAGCATTATAATCTCTGATACTCACACTCAGCATTTTAATCTCTGATACACACACTCAGCATTATAATCTCTTATACTCACACTCAGCATTATAATCTCTGATACTCACACTCAGCATTATAATCTCTGATACACCACACTCAGCATTATAATCTCTGATACAGACACTCAGCATTATAATCTCTGATACACCACACTCAGCATTATAATCTCAGATAATCACACCCAGAATTATAATCTCTGATACTCACACTCAGCATTATAATCTCTGATACACCACACTCAGCATTATAATCTCTGATACACACACTCAGCATTATAATCTCTGATACTCACACTCAGCATTATAATCTCTGATACACACACTCAGCATTATAATCTCTGATACACACACACAGCATTATAATCTCTGATACACTCAATCATTATTATAATCTCTGATTCACCACACTCAGTAATATAATCTCTGATACTCACACACAGCATTATAATATCTAATACACCTCACTCAGCATTATAATCTCTGATACACAAACTCAGCATTATAATCTCTGAAACACACACTCAGCATTATAATCTCTGATACACCACACTCATCATTATAATCTCTGATACAGACACTCAGCATTTTAATCTCTGATACACCACACTCAGCATTATAATCTCTGATACACCTCACTCAGCATTTTAATCTCTGATACACACACTCAGCATTATAATCTCTGATACACCACACTCAGCATTATAATCTCTGATACTCACACTCAGCATTATAATCTCTGATACACACACTCAGCATTATAATCTCTGATACTCACAGTCAGCATTATAATCTCTGATACTCACACTCAGCAATATAATCTCTGATACTCACACTCAGCATTATAATCTCTGATACACACACACAGCATTATAATCTCTGATACTCGCATTCAGCATTATAATCTCTGATACACACACTCAGCATTATAATCTCTGATACTCACACTCAGCATTATAATCTCTGATACACACACTCAGCATTATAATCTCTGATACTCACACTCAGCATTTTCATCTCTGATACACCACACTCAGCATTATAATCTCTGATACACCACACTCAGCATTATAATCTCTGATACAGACACTCAGCATTATAATATCTGATACACCACACTCAGCATTATAATCTCTGATACTCACACCCAGAATTATAATCTCTGATACTCACACTCAGCATTACAACTCTGATACACCACATTCAGCATTATAATCTCTGATACACACACTCAGCATTAAAATCTCTGATACTCACACTCAGCATTATAATCTCTGATAGACACACTCAGCATTATAATCTCTGATACACACACTCAGCATTATAATCTCTGATACTCACACTCAGCAATATAATCTCTGATACACCACACTCAGCATTATAATCTCTGATACACACACTCAGCATTATAATCTCTGATACACTCAATCATTATTATAATCTCTGATACACCACACTCAGTAATATAATCTCTGATACTCACACACAGCGTTATAATATCTGATGCACCTCACTCAGCATTATAATCTCTGATACACACACTCAGCATTATAATCTCTGATACTCACACCCAGAATTATAATCTCTGATACTCACACTCAGCATTATAATCTCTGATACACCACACTCAGCATTATAATCTCTGATACACACACTCAGCATTTTAATCTCTGATACTCACACTCAGCATTATAATCTCAGATACTCACACTCAGCATTATAATCTCTGATACACCACGCTCAACATTATAATCTCTGATACTCACACTCAGTATTATAATCTCTGATACTCATACTCAGTATTATACTAATCTCTAATACACCACACTGAATACGCTTAACATCTTACATTGGAACACTTGTTGACATTGTGGTGATATGCCTGTGCCAAATTATGTTTATAGTCAGCAATGCAACCTCCAACCTGCTGGTGGCGATAGAGAAATAGCACATGACCCAAGACACCTGCCAGTTGGTAGTACATTGTACAAGACCATAGATACACTGAGAGTAGCTCCAGGAGAATTCATGAATTAATTAAGTAGCCATCGTCTGTATCATAATTTATTAATCCGGATCTACCAGGACATCAGAACATAGCTGTCAAAGTGCAGGGCTGAATTCAATCAGACAAAATCTGCCCTGTACAGGAGCAGTTTAAATGGTATACCCCGCCAGGCTCTGGGTCACGTTCCAAAATAAAGAACATTATTTTAATACCCTGGCGGAAGCGGACAGGTTTGTGCGGACGAACGGCCTGGACAAGCGACAGGAGAGACAGCACCAAGGGCGAAACAGAGGAAGGAAAACGAGAGAAAGAAAAATAACTATGATGGATTTATACAATGTTTGCGCGCTCTGCCGCGCACTGAACAGAAATGTTAAAACACAGGCAAGGGTGAGTGCTGTGGAATGCAGGAGAGGGTGAAGTGGGAACAGCAATCTCGCGGGCATAGGAAAGGGGTACGATCAGCCTGAGAGGGGGCCACCACACTAGCGGGGGAAGCTAGCGCAGGAAGTATGAGACAAGGAGGCCGCGATGCAGCTCCCGGCAGGGAGGGAGCGTCTGGCGGTGGTTGGGAGGGCGGGGGGGGGGGGAGAACCACAGGTGCAGGGATGGAACGTGCAAGGCGGGAGATCGGGAAGGGGGGACACAGGGGGAGGGGGTGATAGGGGTGACAGAAGGGGAAGGGGGAACACAAGGGAAATACAAGGATAAGAAGCATTGATTTTCAGATTGGCTTCAGCGGGTTAGGTGCATGTTGAGGTAACAAGATGGCACTGCAAGCAGTCACTTTGGAGGGTCCCTGGACCAAGGGGGACCCCGGAGCCCTGGAGTGCAGGGCCGCACCCATGTGGCATGCACACAGTTGGCGACCATGTTAGGTGCTCCCTGGACAAAGGGAAACACCGGAGCCCAGGGGCCCGGCCTCATGGTCAGAATGGTGACTGCTGCCGCTTTGGACGGCCCCCTAACAAAGGGAAACCCTAGAGTGCAGGGGCGCGTCCACCAGGTAAGTATGGTTGATCCCGCAGGAAGGAGGGGGGGAAAGAAACCCCCCGCCAGGAATTTCACATGGAACGTCAGGGGACATAACGGCCCAGTGAAAAGATCCAGAGTCTTCACCCATTTCCGAAGTTTGAAAGCCGACATAGTCTTCCTCCAAGAGACGCATCTGAAGGAGAAGGACCGACTGTGGGTAAGGAAGTGCTGGGTGGGACAGGCGTACCATTCATGTTATGGGATGAGGGCTCGTGGGGTAGCTACCCTGATTAGCAAGAGGACGATGTTCACGGCGACAAAGACGGTTATGGACCCAGGGGGTTGATCATGATCAGAGGAGTCCCAGACGGACATCGGTAACCCTGGTAAATGTGTACGCACACCACTGGGATGATACGGAATTCATAATAAAGACCATGGCGGAAATCCCCGACATCGACACACACCGACTGATCATGTTGGGAGAATTTAACTGTCTACAGGACCCCTTGACGGACCGATCAAACCCCAGAATGGGGAGAAAGACATGCATGGCATGGGATCTGGGGGCATTCAAGGAACAGATGTGGCTGTGGACCCTACACCCTGGATCCTGGATCTCCAGGGTAACAGCAAAAATCACAAAATGAAGGAAAGAATACAACAATGCAGCACTCAGGGAGAAGAAGGAGCCAGGTTGGAGCCCGACCATCAACTGGGGAGGAGGGCTGCAGCGCTGAGGACCCGGGTTCGATCCCAGCTCTGAACAAAGAACAAAGAAAAATTACAGCACAGGAACAGGCCCTTCGGCCCTCCAAGCCTGCGCCGATCCAGATCCTCTATCTAAAACTGGCGCCTATTTTCTAAGGATCTGTATCCCTCTGCTCCCTGCCCATTCATGTATCTGTGTAGATACATCTTTAAATGACGCTATCGTGCCCGCCTCTACCACCTCTGCCGGCAATGCGTTCCAGGCACCTACCACCGTCTGCGTAAAGAACGTTCACGCATATCTCCCTTAAACTTTTCCCCTCTCACCTTGAACTTGTGACCCCCAGCAATTGAGTCCCCCACTCTGGGAAAAAGCTTCTTGCTATCCCACCCTGTCTATACCTCTCATGATTTTGTAGACCTCAATGAGGTTCCCTCTCAACCTCCATCTTTCTAATGAAAATAATCCTAATCTACTCAACCTCGCTTCATAGCTAGCGCCCCCCATACCAGGCAACATCCTGGTGAACCTCCTCTGCGCCTTCTCCAAAGCATCCACATCCTTTTGGTAATGTGGCGACCAGAACTGTACGCAGTATTCCTAATGTGGCCTAACCAAAGTGTAACATGACCTGCCAACTCTTGTACTCAATATCCCTTCCGATGAAGGAAAGCATGCCGTATGCCTTCTTGACCACTCTATCGACCTGCGCAGCCATCTTCAGGGTTCAATGGACCTGAACACCCAGATCTCTCTGGACATCAATTTTCCCCAGGGCTTTTTCATTTACCGTATAGTTCGCTCTTGAATTGGATTACTGTCTGGGTCACTGTCTGTGTGGAGTTTGCACATTCTCCCCGTGTCTGCGTGGGTTTCACCCCCACAACCCAAAATGTGCAGGGTAGGTGGATTGGCCACGCTAAATTGCCCCTTAATTGGAAAGAAAAATAATTGGTTACTCTAAATTTTTAAAAACTGGGGAGGAGGGGTGGGTAGGGGGGAGGAGGAGCAAAGAAAGAGAGATGGGCGATAAAAGGTGTACATGTAAAGTTGTACATAAGAACATCTTATTTTGTAAATATTATGTGTAGTATAATTGGAAAACGCCAATAATAATATATTTTTAAAATGGAGTGGAGGCAGCATGCTGTGATTCATGCCCTGCGACCTGGGTCCCCTGTGACGGCTGTGTCTTCTGGGTCGCCCGGCGCTGCTCGGGTGTCCCAGGCGGCATGGGTGCCACCCTGTTCTGCCCGCTGCCCATGTGATGCGCCAGGGACAGGAGGGGGAAGTCCGAGATGCTGTGGTGACCCAGCACCTCTCCCGAGGAGTCACCGGCCCCATCACCTCCCCCTCCCTTGGGGTGCTCGGAGGTCCCTGGGCTGCTCAATATGACGAAGGTGTGAGCTGAACAATCCCCTGTGGCTCCCCCACCACCTGGTGCTGCCAGCCCTGGAGGCCCGCTGCCGACCAGGGCTGCATGCTCACTGCTATGGAGCACAGGGAGCGGGCCACCTCCGTCTGGGACTGCGCCACATCACGCTGCGCCTGTGCCACCACCTTCTGGGTGTGTGCCACATCAGCCAGTGACTGCGCCATCTCCCACTGGGACTGGGCGAGCTCCCTCTGTGTCTGTGCCACGTCAGCCAGTGCCTGGGCAATGCTGCTGACGCTCTCAGCCATGGCCCGTTGTGACTGGGCCATGTTCAGGTGCGCCGCTGCAATGTCGAGGTGGCCCTGGCACATCGCTGCCTGTGAGAGGGTAGCCCTGAACTGGGTCTCGGTCACCGCCTGCACAGAGTGCCCCAGGCCGAAACTCGTGCGGTGTTGGCCTGGGTGGCACGCATGGCCAGCACCACCTCCTGCTCCTGCACGCGGTTGGACTCTTTTAACTGCAGCTGCAGGTGCTGGATGCTCGCCGACAACCCCTCATGCAGACCCTGGCTCTGCGGCTGCATCTCCACTATAGATGGGACCGGCTGCTCCAGAAACCCGAAACCTGTCTGGACGGCAGCTAATTCCTGGAGTCAGCCCACCCAGTGGTGGTGGTGGTGGGGGCTGGTGTAGGTGTTGAGGGTGGTGTGGGGGTGGTGTGGGTGTGAGGGTGGTGTGGGGGTGTGGGGGTGAGGGTGGTGTGGGGGTGTGGGTGTGAGGGTGGTGTGGGGGTGTGGGGGTGAGGGTGGTGTGGGGGTGTGGGTGTGAGGGTGGTGTGGGGGTGTGGGGGTGAAGGTGGTGTGGGGGTGAGGGTGGTGTGGGGGGGTGTGGGGTGAGAGTGGTGTGGGGGGGTGTGGGTGTGAGGGTGGTGTGGGGGTGTGGGGGTGAGGATGGTGTGGGGGTGTGGGTGTGAGGGTGGTGTGGGGGTGACGGTGTGAGGGTGGTGCGGGGGTGTGGGTGTGAGGGTGGTGTGGGGGTGTGGGTGTGAGGGTGGTGTGGGGGTGTGGATGTGCGGATGGTGTGGGGGTGTGGGTGTGAGGGTGGTGTGGGGGTGAGGGTGGTGTGGGGGTGGTGTGGGTGTGAGGATGGTGTGGGGGTGTGGGTGTGAGGGTGGTGTGGGGGTGTGGGGGTGAGGGTGGTGTGGGGGTGTGGGGGTGAGGGTGGTGTGGGGGTGGTGTGGGTGTGAGGGTGGTGTGGGGGTGTGGGTGTGAGGGTGGTGTGCGGGTGTGGGTGTGAGGGTGGTGTGGGGGGGGTGAGGGTGGTGTGGGGGTGGTGTGGGGGTGAGGGTGGTGTGAGTGTGTGGGTGTGAGGGTGGTGTGGAGGTGTGGGGGTGAGGGTGGTGTGGGGGTGAGGGTGGTGTGGGGGTGGTGAGGGTGGTGTGGGTGTGTGGGTGTGAGGGTTGTGTGGTGGTGTGGGGGTGAGGGTGGTGTGGGGGTGGTGTGGGTGTGGTGTGGGGGTGAGGGTGGTGTGGGGGTGTGGGTGTGAGGGTGGTGTGGGGGTGAGGGTGGTGTGGGTGTGAGGGTGGTGTGGGGGTGTGGGTGTGAGGGTGGTGTGGGGGTCTGGGGGTGAGGGTGGTGCGGGGGTGGTATGGGGGTGAGGGTGGTGTGGGGGTGAGGGTGGTGTGGGGGTGGTGAGGGTGGTGTGGGTGTGTGGGTGTGAGGGTTGTGTGGTGGTGTGGGGGTGAGGGTGGTGTGGGGGTGGTGTGGGTGTGGTGTGGGGGTGAGGGTGGTGTGGGGGTGTGGGTGTGAGGGTGGTGTGGGGGTGAGGGTGGTGTGGGTGTGAGGGTGGTGTGGGGGTGTGGGTGTGAGGGTGGTGTGGGGGTCTGGGGGTGAGGGTGGTGCGGGGGTGGTATGGGGGTGAGGGTGGTGTGGGGGTGAGGGTGGTTTGGGGGTGTGGGGGTGAGGGTGTTGTGGGGGTGGTGTGGGTGTGAGGGTGGTGTGGGGGTGTGGGGGTGAAGGTGGTGTGGTGGTGTGGGGGTGAGGATGGTGTTGGGGTGTGGGTGTGAGGGTGGTGTGGGGGTGTGGGTGTGAGGGTGGTGTGGGGGTGAGGGTGGTGTGGGTGTGAAGGTGGTGTGGGGGTGAGGGTGGTGTGGGGGGGGGGTGTGGGGTGAGAGTGGTGTGGGGGTGGTGTGGGTGTGAGGGTGGTGTGGGGGTGTGGGTGTGAGGATGGTGTGGGGGTGTGGGTGTGAGGGTGGTGTGGGGGTGAGGGTGGTGTGGGGGTGGTGTGGGGGTGAGGGTGGTGTGGGGGTGTGGGTGTGAGGGTGGTGTGGGAGTGTGGGGGTGAGGGTGGTGTGGGGGTGGTGTGGGTGTGAGGGTGGTGTGGGGGTGTGGGGGTGAGGGCGGTGTGGGTGTGAGGGCGGTGTGGGGGGTTGTGGGTGTGAGGGTGGTGTGGGGGTGGTGTGGGTGTGAGGGTGGTGTGGGGGTGTGGGGGTGAGGGTGGTGTGGGGTGGTGTTGAGGTGAGGGTGGTGCGGGGGTGTGGGTGTGAGGGTGGTGTGGGGGTGTGGGGGTGAGGGTGGTGTGGGGGTGTGGGGGTGGGGGTGGTGTGGTTGTGAGGGTGGTGTGGGGGTGTGGGGGTGAGGGTGGTGTGTGTGTGAGGGTGGTGTGGGGGTGTGGGTGTGAGGGTGGTGTGGGGGTGTGGGGTGAGGATGGTGTTGGGGTGTGGGTGTGAGGGTGGTGTGGGGGTGTGGGAGTGAGGGTGGTGTGGGGGTGTGGGTGTGAGGGTGGTGTGGGGGTGTGGGGGTGAGGTTGGTGTGGGGGTGGTGTGGGTGTGAGGGTTGTGTGGGGGTGGTGTGGGGGTGTGGGTGGAGTGTGGGTGGGGGGTGATGTGGGGTAGTGGTGGAGGGGAGTGGTGTAGGTGTTGAGGGTGGTGTGGGTGTGTGGGTGTGAGGGTGGTGTGGGGGTGTGGGTGGGGGTTGGTGTGGGGTAGTGGTGGTGGTGAGTGTGGTGTAGGTGTTGAGGGTGGTGTGGGGGTGTGGGGGTGAGGGTGGTGTGAGGGTGGTGTGGGGGTGAGGGTGGTGTGGGCGTGGTGTGGGTGTGAGGGTGGTGTGGGGGTGTGGGTGGGGGTTGGTGTGGGGAACCACAACTCAGCAGGGTCTCACTTCCTCGCCTGATGCCAACCTCCACCCCGACAAGTGCCCTTTCCTCGAGCCCGCCAACCACGTCCAGGGCTCTCTGCTCTGCTGGGGTGAAGGCCCGCAGGTATGGCGGTCCGCCTCCAGACTTCTCCCTCTCCCGGCGGTTATAGGCGGCCTTCTCCTGGGGGAGCAGGGTGAGGGCACAGAAAACGCACCGTGGTAGACAGTCCGGTGCATGCAGCCCGTGGGTAGGGAGCTGGCATACTCAGTGGCCCGGGCACCCAGCCATTGCGGCTGGTATGGGTGTCGGCATGTGGTGCAGAGTGGGTGTTCGACCGCGTCCGGGTTGGTGGGGGGGGGGGGGGGGGGGGAGGGAGTGGGGTGGTAGGATAACAGGTGTGTGGGACGGAGGTTGGTGCCAGGGACACAGTGCTGCCTCGCCACCCTGGCCACCCTGAGGAGATGGTGCAGTTTCTTCTGGCACTGTCGGCCGGTCCGGATAGTGTTGCTCAAGGGACTCGCCACCCCTGCCACCTGCACCCTGGCCCGGTGAACGGTGGCGGCTGGCAGTCACCTTCCCATCCCGGGGTACAGGGTCGCCCGTCTCTCCTTCACGGAGTCCAGCAGGGTCTCCAGTTCCGTGTCGGTGAACCTCGGGCCACATGTCTTGCTGCCATCTTGTTAGCTGGGATGCTGTGTGTGGGAGTGAAATGAGTTGATGCGACCATCAATTCACACGAGACGGAGAGTTGAAGTGAACAGTGGCTTTAATCAGCTAGAACTGTACCTGCCTGCGACTGCTCTGTACTGAGAGCCGCCTGCAGGGCAGCTGCTCTATATACCTCCCCTCAAGGGGGTGGAGCCAGGGGCAGAGCCCACAATGGCACCAACATGATACAAGCGGTGTAATACAGTACAATGGTCCATAGGTGGAGCCCACAAGGGCAACAACATAGTACAATGCAATACAGTGGTCAATGGCTGCCATAATACATTCACCACATGTGTAGATGTGGTCGCAGCTTGTCAGCCACCTGAGTGTCAATCCGGCACCGTTTTTAATTGGAATTAATTGTGTTCCACATGGCCCCAGTGCTAGCCGCTCAATGATCGCTGAATCGGTCCAGGCTGTGGTGCCAATGTTGCTGTTGTAGACCTCTGCGAATCTTGCCCCGGCGTCAACACTTCGCCTCAGGAACAGAGAATCTAGCCGCATGTCTCTGAGGACGTGGCCAGCGTCCATTCATCATCAACTCAGGAGAGTAAACTTGCTGGGGAGCCCTGCACGCTGGTGCACACTGTCCCGGCAGGAGGTGTCCTGGACACTGGATGTGGAAGCTGGTCAGCTGCTTTCCATGGCTTGGATAAGATGTCCATGCTTTACTCCTGTAAAGGAGGGTGCAGTGAACACAAATCCAGCACACACAGAGCATTGTATTTTCGGTAAATTTCCTGTTGGTGGGCACTCAACCCCTCAGTTTTGACGGGAGATTTGTGACCTTGGCAAACCTGGTGCTGATTTCAGCATCAAGGGACAAGTTGCTGGTAATTGTTGATCCAAGGTACGTGACGCTGTTGCAAACTCCAGGCTGAGATGGTCAGTGTTGATGGAAGGTGGAGTCTCTATGCCCTGGCCCGTAACATTATTCTTCCTGACACGGATTGTCAGTCCAAAATCCTTGTAGCGTTGGGAGAAGCGATCTACACGTTGCTGCAAGTGAACATCAGCCTGAGATAATAGCACGCCGTCATCAGCAAAGAGCAGCCTACAGACTAGAACTTTACGCAGTTGATCTTGGTACACTGTCTTGGCCAATTGAGGAGCCTCCCACCAGCTCTGACACAAAGGTAGGGTCCGGTGCAGCATGGAGAAAACTATCCCAATTGGGGTAGACACCAGAACCAGCCCTGCTTTACCCTGCTGCTGATCCTGAAAGCTTCTAATGATGCGTCATTGCAACTGATGGAACCATGCGGGTCCTCATAGAAAGAGGAAAAAACACCCAGGAGTCCAGGCAGGCAGTCTATTCACTGCAGAAGCTTAAAGAGTCCATCTCTGCAGATAAAAACCAAAGGACTTGGTTGAAGGCAATGCAGAGTGGTCGGCATTGTTTGTGACAGTTCTGCTGTAACTTGCTACAGTGAGAAGATCATATCAACCGTTGATCTGTCAGCACTGAAGCCATACTGAGACTCAGGATGGACTTGCGATGCCAAGGCCTGTAGCCGAGTCCGAGCAACGTGAACAAAGACCTGAACCACGATATTTAACAAGAAGATGCTTTGGTAATGTGATCCCCTTAGTTTTTGCACAAGGTGACTAGAACATAGAACATAGAAAATACAGCACAGAACAGGCCCTTCGGCCCACGATGTTCTGCCGAACCTTTGTCCTAGATTAAGAACAAATTAATCTCCACCCCATCATTCTACCGTAATCCATGTACCTATCCAATAGCCGCTTGAAGGTCCCTAATGTTTCCAACTCAACTACTTCCACAGGGTAAAAAGTCTCTGACTGTCTGCTCTATCTGATCCCCTGATCATCTTATAAACGTCCATCAAGTCTCCCCTCATCCTTCTCCGTTCTAATGAGAAAAGGCCTAGCACCCTCAACCTTTCCTCGTAAGACCTACTCTCCATTCCAGGCAATATCCTGGTAAATCTCCTTTGCACCTTTTCCAAAGCTTCCACATCCTTCCTTAAATGAGGTGACCAGAACTGCACACAGTACTTCAAATGTGGCCTTACCAAGGTTTTGTACAGCTGCATCATCACCTCACGGCTCTTAAATTCAATCTCTCTGCTAATGAACGCTAGCACACCATAGGCCTTCTTCACAGCTCTATCCACTTGAGTGGCAACTTTCAAAGATCTATGAACATAGACCCCAAGATCTCTCTGCTCCTCCACATTGCCAAGAACCCTACCGTTAACCCTGTATTCCGCATTCATATTTGTCCTTCCAAAATGGACAACCTCACACTTTTCAGGGTTAAACTCCATCTGCCACTTCTCAGCCCAGCTCTGCATCCTATCTATGTCTCTTTGCAGCCGACAACAGCCCTCCTCACTATCCACAACTCCACCAATCTTCGTATCGTCTGCAAATTTACTGACCCACCCTTCAACTCCCTCATCCAAGTCATTAATGAAAATCACAAACAGCAGAGGACCCAGAACTGATCCCTGCGGTACGCCACTGGTAACTGGGCTCCAGGCTGAATGTTTGCAATCCACCACCACTCTCTGACTTTTATCGGTTAGCCAGTTTGTTATCCAACTGGCCAAATTCCCCACTATCCCATGCCTCCTTACTTTCTGCATAAGCCTACCATGGGGAACCTTATCAAATACAGACATACTATGATGCATCTCCTGAGGAACAAGTCTTTCCTTCCAGCGGAGACAAACGTTTGCGGAGATGCTGCAGCAATGATGATTTCCCACTTTTGATGGAATGCCATAATTTCCTGGGGCCTTTCCACTGACAAGATGGTCAATAGCCTTGCTGAGCTGTACTATGTTGGGCTCACTGTCCAGCACCTCATGACAGGAAAGTCTGTGATTAGGGCGGCACGATGGCGCAGTGGGTTAGCACTGCTGCCTCACGGCGCCGAGGTCCCAGGTTCGATCCCGACTCTGGGTCACTGTCCGTGTAGAGTTTGCACATTCTCCCCGTGTCTGCGTGGGTTCCGGCCCCACAACCCAAAGATGTGCAGGGTAGGTGGATTGGCCACGCTAAATTGCCCCTGAATTGGAAAAGAATGAATTGGGCACTCTAAATTTATTTTTTAAAAAGGGAAGTCTGAGATCATAGAATTTACAGTGCAGAAGGAGGCCATTCGGCCCATCGAGTCTGCACTGGCTCCTGGAAAGAGCACCCTATCCAAGGTCAACACCTCTACCCTAGCCCCATAACCCAGTAACCCCACCCAACACTAAGGGCAATTTTGGACACTAAGGGCAATTTATCATGGCCAATCCACCTAACCTGCACATCTTTGGACTGTGGGAGGAAACCGGAGCACCCGGAGGAAACCCACGCACACACGGGGAGGATGTGTAGACTCCGCACATACAGTGACCCAAGCCGGAATCGAACCTGGGACCCTGGAGCTGTGAAGCATTGTGCTATCCACAAGGCTACCGTGCTGTCCGTGAGATGGTGCTGAGAGCTTCTTCAGTGACAATGCTCTCGACTGCACAGAGTGCTCCACCCACCTTCCATCTGCCTGCTAACTTCAGCGATGATCATTCCAGTCTTTGTATTCAAGGGGGACGGGCAGGGTGACTTGGCTGCTGCTGGGATTGTTGCTTTGTTGATTCTTTCATACACCCCTCTAGCATCCCGAGATCCAGCAGCAGACTGTAGGCTGTTGCAGAGTTTCAGCCAGTATTGATTGGCACAGTGCTGAGGGGTCTGTTGAAACTTGATGCTGGCAACTTTGAGAGCATCTTGATTTTGTTTGCTGGGGACTAGCTTGTAGTTCATGAGGGATCTCCTCTTGGTTGCAGTAACTGGCTCCACTTCAGTGTAATTAGCCCCAGATCAGTCAGCATTCCTCTGTTCACCTTTCCTGTACGCAGTGAGTGAGGAGTTTTAGATGGTTTTGCACAGATGGTCCCACTTTATGGCCAGGTGAGAAGGGGTGAATTGGATTCCCTTTATCCAACCTCCTCAGTTGGTCTCAACAAAGGTTTAATTTTAATTCTCATGAGGATATGCCTTTTCCAAATCAGAATGCATTTAACAATTTCAGCTGTGAGAAATAAGGAGCCAACCAAACCAAGTTTCTTTGGGTCAAAGAAAGAACAAATTTATTAACCACTGACCCCAAGCATTCACACTGACACACACTGATACACACACACTGACACACACACACTCTCACACACACACTGATACACACACTGATACACACACACTGACACACACACACTCTCACACACACACTGATACACACACTAACACACACACACTGACACACACACTGATACACACACACTGACACACACACTCTCACACACACACTGATACACACACTGATACACACACACTGACACACACACACTCTCACACACACACTCTCACACACACACTGATACACACACTGATACACACACACTGACACACACACACTCTCACACACACACTGATACACACACTGATACACACACTGACACACACACTGATACACACACACTGACACACACACTCTCACACACACACTGATACACACACTGAAACACACACACTGACACACACACACTCTCACACACACACTGATACACACACTGATACACACACACTGACACACACATTGATACACACACACACACTCACACACACACTGATACACACACTGACACACACACTGGCACACATACACACTGACACACACACACTGACACACACTGACACACACTGACACACTCACATGCACACTGACACACACACTGACACACACACACTCTCACACACACTGATACACACACTTACACACACACACTGACACACATACACACACTGACACACACACACCGACACACACACACACTGACACACACACACGCTGACACACACTGACACACACACACACTGACACACACACACACTGACACACACTCACACACACACTGACACACACACACACTGACACGCACACGGACACACTCACACACTGACACACACACTGACACACACACACTGACACACTCACACACACACTGACACACTCACACACACTGACACACACTCACACTCACGCACTGACACACACACTGGCACACACACAGTGACACACACATACACTCACACACACACACTGACACACACACAGACACACACACTGAGACACACACACATGCACACACTGACACACACACACTGACACACAGTCACAAACTGACACACTGACACACACACACTCACCAGACACATACCGACACACACACATACACACACTGACACACACATACACTCACACACACAAACTGACACACACACTGACACACACACACACACACACACACACTGACACACACACTCACAGTCACACACACACACACACACACACACACTGACACACACACACTGACATATACACACACTCACACACACACACACTCACACACACACACACACACACACACTCACACACTCACACTGACACACACTGACACATACACACGCTGACACACATACACTGACACACACCCTGACACACACATACTGACACACTGACACACACACACACACTGACACACACACACATTGACAACATACACACACTGACACACACTGACACACGCTGATACACACACACTGACACACATACACACACACACACTGACACACACACTGACACACATACCCACACTGACACACATACACACACACACTGACACACACACTGACACACATACACACACTGACACACATACACACACACACTGACACACACACTGACACACATACACACACTGACACACACATACTGACACACTGACAAACACACTGACACATAGACACACTGACACACACACACTGACACACATACACTGACACACACACTGACACACGCTGACACTGAGTGTTGTGTAGTTGGCGGTAATCATAGAAGCCATTCAGCCCATCGAGTCTGCACTGGCCCTCAGAAGAGCACCCCACCCAAGCCAAGCCCACGACTCCACTCTACCTGAGAAGGCAGACGGAGCCTCGGTTCAGCACCTCGTCCAAAAGACAGCAGTTCACTAATGCACTCAAGTGGCAACCAGGATGTTCGTGTTTGAATACACAGCCCTCTGACTCTGAGCGTGCTACCCAGTGACCGCTGCTAACATCCATTGGAATTCCTGCCAGTTCAACCACTGGCCCCCACTGCAATATCCACCATCGCGAAACAGGTATACCTGTTTGCCAGTACTGATCCTGGCAGAAGAGAGGAGATTTACATTTACAAAGGGCAGATTCTGCATGCAGATGGTCTCATGTAATTATGCTGGGACAGTGGGAAATTCCGAATTAGAAGCTTTAAAATAATACGTGAAGGTTTATTTCCTGGTTCGGCCTCCCATTAACATCTCTGCAAAGGGAGTTAGAGTAAAATTGTACACTACTGCCCGTTACTGTACATTCTATTCATATGCTGTCACAACATTTATGTTGATCTTCAAATGTAGTTAAACATCCTGGGGAGTTATCAGGAAAAAGGAGTTATTGTGAAAGCTGACCAAACGTTATGGCAGAGAAGTAGGTTTTCGAGCAGCTTAAAGTAAGAGAGAGAGAGAGAGGCAGCGAGGGCTATGGAGGGAATTCACAAGATCAGGGTCCAGAGAGCTGAAGGCCTGAAGAGGCCAGAATTAGTGGAGCACCGAGATCCCAGCTGGTTACAGACCTGGGGGAAGTTACAGAGATGGGAACACAAAGGTGTGAATGTTAAAACCAAAGCATTTCCCCTGGCCTCAGGCCTCATTGACAGGCCAGCGAGCTGCCTAAAACCCCACAGCATATCGCGAAATAGGATTTTCATTTTGGGTTTCCATGTGACCCTATGTTGGTTCGTCCTCCAGCCACACCCAATTTTAAAATTCCCATCCATGTGTGCAAACTCCTTCATGGTCTCGCCCCCTCTCAATCTCTGGAATCTCCTCCAGTCCGACAAGTCTCCAAGATCTCCGTGCTCCTCTAGATCGAGCCTTTCGCTCAGCCCCAATTCTAATCACACTGCCTTCATGCGAGCATATGTAACATACGAATTAGGAGCGAGAGGAGGCCACGCGGCCCTTCGAGCCTGCTCTGCTATTCAATAAGATCGCAGCCGATACCCTTTAACCTCCTTGTTTATCAAGAATTTATCCTCTGGTCCCCACCACTAGGAATCATGCGGGTACGGTTCACTTGTGGTCTCTACCATCGTGGCCCTGATGTGCTGGACTTCACGCTGGGCCACGGGGGCCATAATGGTAGAGATCATGTGAGCCCATCCAAGGCCCAAACACCCCCCGCACCACAAATCGGCCCTAAACACCCCCCCCCCCCCTCCACAACGCACAGCAGCTCCCACCCCTTGAATTGCCTGGCTGCCCCCACCCCCCCACCAAGTATGGGGGTGACCCACCCCCCCCCTCGGACCTCTGGAATAGGGAGACCCCTCCAGAGGAGCCCTTGTGATAGGGAGATCCCTGCACAGGGACTCCCTGAATAAAGGGACCCCTCCCAGAGACCCCCTTACTAAAAGGAGTCTCCCAGGGATCCCCTGGCTAATGGGACCCCAGGTGATCTCACTTTAGCCAGGTGGGTGCAGGGGGCTCCTTTGGTCAGGGGGTTCCTGGGAGAGGGGGGGAGTGGCCCCTTTAGCCAGGTGATTCCTGTGGTGTCCCTTTAGTCAGGGGGATCCTGGGGGGCCCTTGTGGTGGGAGCCAGCGTGTTCGGGGCAGACCAATACTGTGAACAATACTCTTGATGTGATCTCACCAGTCTCCTGTACAATAGAAACATAATACCCCGACTTTTGTATTCAATCCCCCTTGCAGGCTGCTTGTGCAGGCAAACAGTCAGTCTAACATTCAAAGCCTGTAGTGTTAACATCTTCTAAATAAAGCTTTACGTTTTGGTTAAACCTCTAAGGCCTGCAGACTCAATCTTGAATCTATCACTTAAAGGTTGGCGATGAGTTTGGCGAACAGCGTTTGTCGGCACCCGAAGAAATAATAAATAATTGAAATTGTTGCTAAATGAAAGCTGGTGATGGGCGGGCTAAACAGCGGCTGCGGCCACTGGAGGAACCAAATAATCACCCAAAAGTAAACCCGAAGGAATCAATCTTGGAGAGATTCCTGCCACGTGCTCCACCCGAAACGAACTCGGCGGTGGAGGGTTTGAATGTTTGTGGATGTTTGTGGAAGGAGGAGCAATGAGGCGGGCTGCTTTGTCCTGGATGGTGTCAAGATTCTGGAGTGTTGTTGGAGCTGCACTCATCCAGGCAAGTGGAGAGTATTCCATTGCACTCCTGACTTGTGCCTTATGGATGGAGGACAGGCTTTGTGTGTGTGTGTGGGGGGGGGGGGGGGGGGGGTCAAAGGTGAGTTACTCACTACAGAATTCCTAGCCTTTGACCTGCTCTGGTACCAACAATATTTGTATGACTGGTCCAGTTCAGCTTCAGGTCAATGGTAACCCCGAGGATGCTGAGAGCAGGAAATTCAGCGATGGTAATGCCATTAAAGGTCATGGGGTGATGGTTAGATCCTCTCTTATGGTAGATGGTCATTGCTTGGCACTTGTGTGGCACGAATGTAACTTACCACTTGTCAGTCTAAGCCTGTACATTGTCCAGGGTTTCTGCATTTGGATATGGATTGCTTCAGTGTCTGAGAGTGGCGAATAGTGCTGAACATCCCTACTTCTGACCTTTATAATAATCTCTGGCTTTTTCCCTACTACTGGAATGCACTGTCTGGAAGTGTGGTGGAGGCAGGTTCAATCGAGGCATTCGAGAGGACATTAGATGATTACTTGAATCGAAACAATGTGCAGGGGTACGGGGGGAAAGGCAGGGGAACGGCACAAAGACATGGGGCGGGATTCTCCAGTCCGCCAGCACTGGTTTCCGGCACGGCACACCCCCACCGACAGCAGGATTCTCCGTTCCCACGGCCGGCGACTGGGGTTTCCCATTGTGGCCACTCCCACGCCGTCAGGAAGCCCCCAGGCCCGGGTGCGCTGCCGACAAAGCAGAGAATCCCACGGATGATGTTTGTTTGGAGGGCTGGTACAGAAATGAGGGACCAAATGGACTCCTTCTGTCCCGTAATAATTCTGTGATACTGATATTAGGCTAACCGATCTGTAATTTCCTATTTTCTCCCTCCCTCCTTTTTTAAATAGTGGAGCTCCATTTGCCACCCTCTAATTTGCAGATTCTGATTCAGAATCTATAGAATTTTGGATGATGTCAGCTAGTGCAATCAATCAGTGATTCCTTCATCCAAATCATTTGTATAAATTGTAAGAGGTTGGGTCCCCAGCACTGCTCCCTGTGGCACACCACTAGTTACACCCTGCTAACCAGAAAAAGGACAAATTTCTGGTGACTTTCTGTTTCCTGTTAGCTAGCCAACCTTCAGCCCATGCAAATATGTTACCCTCCTACAACATGAGCTTTCATTTTTTGCAATAACCTTTGATGTTGCATCTTATCAAATGGCTTCTGAAAATCTAAGCACAATATATACACTGGCTCCCCTTTATCCACAGCACATGTGACTCCTTCAAAGAAATCCAATACATTTGTTAAACATGGTTTCCCTTTCACAATACCATGGTGACTCTGCCTGTTCAGCTCCCTTCAGAATGTGCTATGAGTTAAACTAGAGTTTATTATAAAGATCTGGGGCGGGATTCTCCGACCCCCCGCCGGGTCGGAGAATCACCGGGGGGGCGGCGTGAGTCCCGCCCCCGCCGGCCGCCGAATTCACCGGCATCAGAGATTCGGCGGGGGCAGGAATCGCGCCGGTCGGCGGGTCTCCCTGGCGATTCTCCAGCCCGCGATGGGCCGAAGTCCCGCTGCTGTAATGCTGGTCCCGCCGGCGTGAATTAAACCACCTCCCTTACCGGCGGGACCAGGCGGCGTGAGCGGGCTCCAGGGTCCTGGGGGGGGGTGGGCGCGGGCTGATCTGGCCCCGGGGGGTGCCCCACGGTGGCCTGGCCTGCGATCGGGGCCCACCGATCCGCAGGCGGGCCTGTGCCGTGGGGCCACTCTTTCCCCTCCGCGTCGGCCATATCCTTCGCGATGGCCGACGCGGAGGTGACACGCCCCTTGCGCATGCGCGGACTTCCGCCAGCTGGCGGATCCCTTCGGCCCCGGCTGGCGTGGCGCTAAAGGCCTTCCATGCCAGCCAGCGGGACAGCAACCACTCCGGCGCGGGCCTAGTCCCTAAAGGTGAGGGCTTGGCTCCTGAAGGTTGCTTAGTGGTAATATCACTGGACTAGAAAGCAAGAGGCCCAGGCTATTGCTCTGTGAGAATGTGTTCACATCCCACCATGGCAGCTAGTAATGACATTTGGATTTGGTAAACAACCTGCCGTTGAAAATGTGACCTTGAAACTATCGTTTTTATAGCATTAAAAACCTATCTGGGCGTTCCGGTGGCGGCAGTGAGTGAGTGAGCCGCACATTCGGTGGCTCTCACTCTGGCGGGGTTTGACGACCTGGTTCCCCGGTTTTGCGGGGCTGTGGAGCGCTGAAAGGACGGCCACGGTGGGCTAAGGAGCGAGCAGAGCTGCATGGAACTGCGGGAGAGCAGAAAGCAGCGCAAACGGGAGAGGAAGGGATAAAGGCAAGGTGCAGGGGAAGCGGACCCGGGAGCAAAGATGGCGGACCTGCGGACCTCGGACCCGGCGATCCAGCAGGCGCTGGAAAACATGCTGCAGGTGATAAAGAGCAGTTTTGAGTCGTTGAAGCGGGATAACTTGGTCCCACTTCAGAAGGCAGTGGATCAGCTGAACCAGAGACTAGATGCCCAGGACAGAAAGGTTAAGGAGCTGGGGGAGGCGGTGGAGGAGCAGGCGGACGCACAGACAATGGCTGCGCTAGAAGTCGACGGGTTGAAGGAAAGACAGAGAAGACTGCTGGACAGATTAGAGGAGCTGGAGAATAGAGCCCGCAGACAAAATCTGAGGATCATCGGCCTCCCGGAGGGGGCGGAGGGAGCTGATGCCACAGCGTTTGTGGCGGACCTGTTGATGCAGCTGATGGGGGCTGAAGCCTGTCCGCGACCGCCGGAGCTGGAGGGGGCGCACAGAGCACAGGCGAGGCAGGTGCGTCCGTCCGATGGTGATCAGGTTCCACAGGTTTGTGGAGAAGGAGCGGGTGTTGCAGTGGGCAAAGAGCGCTAAGAGTACGTGGAATAACCGTGTCCTTCGCATTTACCAGGACCTAAGCCAGGAGGTGGCCAGGCGGCGAGCAGCCTTTAAACAAGTTCCGGAGGTGTTGTTCAAAAGGCACGTGAAGTTTGGTCTGCTCTTCCCGGCCCGTGTTTGGGTTACGCATCAGGGCCAACACCACTACTTCTCCGAGCCCAAAGAAGCGATGGACTTTGTGAGGGATCAGGGGTTGGTCTCGAAAAAAGGACTCACGGACGCAAGCTGGGGTCCGATAATTACTGTTTGAAGGGACGCCTACTGTGCCTGGACTGCTGGTCGACTGTTTGCTGCTTTAAAGGTGCCTTGTGGTGTATTTTCTGTGGGCAGTTTTTGCCTGTGGGGGTTGTGGGGGGAGGGGATACGCATGGTCTTTTTCCTTTTTTCTGTTGTTTTTTTTCTCTCCCTTTTTTTTTTCTGTTGTGGTGGGTACCTGTTGTTGGGCTCTCTGAGTGCGCTGGACTCTGTATTGTAACAAAAGGGTGGCCGGTCAGCAGGGGGGATTAAAGATGTTGGTTGGGGGCTTTTGTTTCATTTATGTCTATGGTTTTTATGTTTGTTTCGGATGGGGGATGTACGGGTACTGGGTTATTGCGGTGTTATATATATATTATTTTTTGGTGCTCAGAAAGGGACGTGGGTTAACACTTACCTGTGTACACAGCCGGAACGGTATCGTACCTGGAGCAGCCTCACGTTGCTGATTGATGTTTCCATCTTGTTTGATCTTTCCCATTTTAGTGAGACTGCTCCAGTGGGTCGGAGTGGGGGATGGTGTGCTGGGGAGTGGGGAGATGAGGTCGGGGAAACAATGGGAGTGAGACAAGGGGGTGCCGGAGGGATGAGTCACCAGGTTAGCAGATTGGCTAGTCAAGGGAGTCAGGTGGGGGGGGGGGGGGCCCCAACCAGGCTGATCACCTGGAATGTCAGAGGACTAAATGGGCCAGTTAAAAGGGCACGTGTGTTTGCGCATTTGCGGGCTCTAAAGGCGGACGTAATTATGTTGCAGGAGACACATCTGACCAGACTAGGCTAGGAAAGGGCTGGATCAGCCAGGTCTTCCACGCAGACTTGGATTCTAAGTCCAGGGGGTAGCAATTATGATCAATAAACGGGTTCAATTTGAGGCGGAGGGCATAGTCGCAGACGGCGGGGGCAGATTCCTTTTGGTAAATTTTGTGAGGGCCACGAAGAATCCAGCACGAGTTTTAAGGATACAAAGTAATAACATTTATTTACAATAACATATATATATAACAGCAGCAGCAACTTCCCTTGCTGCACACTTCTTCCTGCTGGTTCCAAACTGGCCAGCTTTATTTATACTAGGAGTTTACTAATGGTTTCTCCGCCCCCCTCATTGGGGAAGCTCATACTCCCACAGGATTGTGGGATTGTCATTAGTCCCCAGCCAATGGTAAGTAGGCAGGTTATAACAGTAAGGGGCAAGCTGGAGGGGAGGAGAATGGAGCTGGTGAACATATATGCGCCGAACTGGGACGACGTTGACTTTATCAAAAGAGTACTGGGGAAGATCCCGGACCTAGACTCACGTAAGTTGATGATGGGGGGGTGGACTTTAATACTGTCCTTGACCCGGGGCTGGACCGGTCACGTCCCAGAACGGGTAGACTCCCAGCAATGGCAAGGGAGCTGAAAGGATCCATGGAGCAAATGGGGGCTGTGGACCCATGGAGAGCCAGACAGCCAACGGGAAGGGGCTACTCGTTTTATTTGCATGTTCGTAAAGTATATTCTAGGATTGATTTTTTTGTTTGTGAGCAGGGACTGTGTAGGGGAGGTAAAGAATACGGAATACTCGGCAATCACTATTTCGGACCATGCCCCGCACTGGGTGGACCTGCAGGTCGGGGGGGCGAATTACCAACGCCCGCAATGGAGGTTAGACGTAGGATTGTTGTCGGAGGAGGGGATATGTGAGAGACTTCAGGAGTGTATGCAGGTGAACGATACGGGGGAGGTTTCAGCAGCGACTCTGTGGGAGGCGCTGAAGGCAGTAGTGAGGGGGGAGCTGATCTCAATTCGGGCTCACAGGGTCAGGGCGGACAGAGCAGAAATGGACAGATTGGTTAGGGAAATTCACCGGATAGACGAGGAGCATGCGGGGTCCCCGGGGGAGGACCTACTCAGGGAGAGACGGAGATGGCAGGCGGAACTGGGGGTGCTATCCACGAGTAGGGCCGTGGAACAACTTAGGAAGGCGAGGGGAGTGGTGTATGAGCATGGGGAGAATGCCAGCAGATTGCTAGCGCAGCAACTGAGGAAGAGGGAGGCGGCCAGGGAAATACGTAGAGTGGTTGATGGGGAGGGGAGCAGAGTGGAGGACCCAGCAGGACTGAATAAGGTATTTCGGGACTTCTATAGTAAGCTGTACACTTCAGAACCACCAGAAGAGCCGGAGGAGATGAAAAGGTTCCTGGATGGACTAACCTTCCCAAAAGTAGGCAGGGGACTAGTGGACGGGCTGGGGGCCCCAATTAGAGAGGAGGAGGTACTGGGGGGCCTAAAGGCCATGCAGTCGGGGAAAGCCCCGGGACCGGATGGATACCCAGTAAAGTTTTACAAGAAGTTCTCGGAGATAGTGGGACCGGTTCTGACGAGGGTTTTTAATGAGGCAAGGGACAGAGGGGCCCTGCCTCCGACGATGTCGCAAGCCACCATCTCGCTGATATTGAAGCGGGACAAGGACTCAGAATCCTGCGGGTCATACAGGCCAATCTCCCTGATCAATGTGGATGCCAAGCCCCTGGCCAAGGCCCTGGCGATTAGAATTGAGGACTGCGTACCGGAGGTGATTGTGGACGATCAGACAGGGTTCGTGAAAGGCAGGCATCTGACAGCTAACTTGAGAAGATTGCTTAATGTGATCATGATGCCCCCTGACGGGCAAGGAGGTCCTGGAGGTAGTGGTGGCAATGGACGCTGAGAAGGCCTTCGATCGGGTGGAGTGGGGCTATTTGTGTGAGGTGCTTGGACGGTTTGGGTTCGGGAAGGGACTGGTTAATTGGGTCAGACTATTGTACCAGGCCCCAAAAGCTAGCGTTAGGACGAAAAGAATAATGTCAGATTATTTCAGACTACACCGCGGGACCAGACAGGGATGCCCACTCTCCCCGTCGCTGTTCGCGCTGGCCATAGAACCGTTGGCGATGGCGTTGAGAGCTGCAAAGGGGTGGAAGGGAATGACTGGGGGGGGTGGAACATAGGGTCTCTCTCTATGCGGATGACCTGCTCCTGTACGTGTCGGACCCACTGGCCGGGATGGAAAATATACTGGAAACATTGAGGAAGTTCGGCTGGTTCTCAGGGTACAAAGTAAATATGGCCAAGAGTGAGATGTTTGTGGTGCAGGCAAGGGGCCAGGAGAATAGACTGAAGGAGCTGCCATTTAGGCTGGTGAAGGAAAGTTTCCGGTACTTGGGGATACAGGTGGCACGAGACTGGGGCAGGTTACATAAGTTAAATTTGACGAGGGTGGTAGAACAAATGAAGAGGGAGTTTCGGAGATGGGATGCACTCCCGCTGTCACTGGCGGGGAGGGTGCAGACTGTAAAGATGACAATCCTCCCTAGATTCCTGTTCATCTTCCAGTGACTCCCGATCTTTATCCCACGATCCTTCTTCAAAAGGACCGGCAAAATCATCATGAGCTTTGTCTGGGCGGGAAAATCCCCGCGGGTGAGGAAGGCGATGCTTGAAAGGAGTCGCAGCGAGGGGGGACTGGCATTGCCGAGTCTGATCAACTACTACTGGGCGGCTAACATAGCCATGATAAGGAAGTGGATGGTGGGTATGGGGTCTATCTCGGAGCGAGTGGAGGCGGCTTCGTGCAGAGGCACCAGTTTGGCAGCCCTGGTCACGGCTCCCCTACCGCTGTCGCCGGCCAGGTACTCCACCAGCCCGGTAGTGGGGGCGGCCCCGCGGATATGGGGCCAGTGGAGGAGGCATGTAGGGGGAGTGGGTGCGTCTGTCTGGGCTCCAATATGTGATAACCAGCGATTCGCCCCTGGGAACATGGATGGAGGGTTTTGAACATGGCGGCGGGCGGGGGTGAGGAGGGTGGGGGATATGTTCCTGGAGGGGAGCTTTGCGAGTTTGAGGGGCTTGGAGGAGAAATTCGGGCTGGTAAGGGGAAATGACTTCAGGTACTTACAAGTGCGGGACTTTGTACGCAGACAGCTCCCATCCTTCCCATGCCTCCCGCCAATAAGGATCCAGGACAGAATAGTCTCGAGAGGAGAAGGAGGCGAGGGTAGAGTCTCGGATATCTACAAGGTGCTCATGAAGGGGGAAGAGTCCCAGATGGAGGAACTGAAACTCAAATGGGAGGAGGAGCTCGGCGGGGAGATGGAGGATGGGCTGTAAATGGAGGACAGGCTGTGGGCGGAAGCCCTGAGTGGGTAAACTCAACCGCAACATGTGCCAGGCTCGGCCTGATTCAAGTAAAGGTTGTTCACGGGCCCACATGACGGTAGCCCGGATGAGCAAATTCTTTGGGGTCGAGAACAAGTGCGCTAAATGCGCGGGAGGACCAGCGAACCACGTTCACATGTTTTGGGTATGTCCTAAGCTTAGGGGGTACTGGGAGGGATTTGCGGGGGTCATGTCCCGGGTGCTGAAAACAAGGGTGGTGATGAGTCCAGGGGTAGCAATTTTCGGGGTTTCGGAAGACCCAGGAGTCCAGGGGGAGAAAGAGGCGGATGTTCTGGCCTTTGCTTCCCTAATAGCCCGGCGGCGAATACTGCTGGCATGGAGGGACTCAAAACCCCCGAAGACCGAACTATGGCTTTCGGACAATTAAGTTCGTCTTGAGGGGATCTGTATTGGGGTTCGCCCGAAGGTGGTAACCATTCATCAACTTCTTCGCAGGAGAGTGAACGTCAGCAGGGGAGGGGGGGAGATTAGAGTAGAGTAGGAGGGATAAATAGGCGGGTAGTGTCTAGGGGAGAGGAGCGGGTATGTGCAGCATGGTTTGATTGAAGTATTGGTTTTATATTGATGTTTGCACATTTCTGATATCTGTAACTGTTTACAATGCCAAAAAATACCTCAGTAAAATTGTTTGTTAAAAAAAAAACCTAGTGTCACTAATGTCCTTTAATGAAGGAAATCTGCCATCCTTACCTGGTCTGGCCTACATGTGACTCCAGACACACAGCAATGCAGTTGGTCCTTAATTATCATAGAATTTACAGTGCAGAAGGAGGCCATTCAGCCCATCGAGTCTGCACCGGCTCTTGGAAAGAGCACCCTACACAAGGTCAACACCTCCACCCTATCCCCATAACCCAGTGACCTCACCCGACACTAAGGGTGATTTTGGACACTAAGGGCAATTTAGCATGGCCAATCCACCTAACCTGCACATCTTTGGACTGTGGGAGGAAACCGGAGCACCCGGAGGAAACCCACGCACACACGGGGAGGATGTGCAGACTCCGCACAGACAGTGACCCAAGCCGGAATCGAACCTGGGAACCTGGAGCTGTGAAGCAATTGTGCCATCCACAATGCTACCGTGCTGCCCTCTGTAATGGCCTTGCAAGTCGCTCAGTTCAAGGGTAGTTAGAGATGGGCAACAAATGTTGGCCTTGACAACGATGCCCACATCCCATGAACGGCTAATGATAAAGAGAAAAAAAACAATAAATCACCATGCGGCTTCCACACATCCAAGGGATCGGATTCTATTAAAGGTATGCCGCTGCTCCAAGGTGCATTTTTATGTGCCTGCACTGTCGGAAAACTGCAGGCAATCAATGCAAGGCATGAAGTTACTTTGGTGGTTTCCAGAATCAGAACGTGGTGGATTCAAGCCCTTATTCAGGAGGCCTTAACATAAAATCTGGATTGACACTCCATTCCAGTGCTGAGGGTGTGCTGCACTGTCAGAGGTGCTGTCTTTTGGATGTGACATTAAAACAAGACCCTGTGCGGGACTCTCCGTCTCTGAGACTAAGTGTTGAAGCCAATGCAGAATTCGTTGACTTTGACGACAGAGAAACCGGCGCCGCAACTGGACCAATTCCGCTACTGTTGAGAGGCTAGCACCGGGGCCACGTGGAACACACTCGATTCCACTGTGCGGGATACGCCGGGTCCATGATCGAATCTCGGGAGGCTGACAAGCTGCAGCTGCACATACACATTATACTCCCCACACACACTTATCCTAACCAACAAGATGGCACTGGTTATGCTGGAGCGCGCCCATACAGCTGACGGGTTGGCTGGGGCCAAAGGGCACCCGGGGGGTGCCCTGGGGAGGGCACCTATACGACCCGGTGAGCTGTTAGCGGCGTGCGCAGCTGCATGGCTGCCTTGCCATTGCTGCGGCAATGGTGTATTGTGTCCGTCCACCCCGACCCCACAGCCCACCTCCTGGCCACCCCGCTCTACTCCCCGCCCCCCGGCCCTGGCAGAAGCCCGCCGGCCAGCGGCACAGCTGTCAGCAAACTACGGCGATGCTGGACACCTTCCATAATTCCTCTCTCTCCCTCAGCAGCCGCCGTGCCGGTTTCACAACGTTTAAAAGCACAGGTGAATCACTCCGTGGGGAACACGGCACATCAGAGGCGGAGAGTCACGGAGGCCCCGGAGAATACCGGGGCCCGCTCAGGATACGCAAATGGTGTTTATTGTACGTGCGGAGTGAAACGCATTGACACCGTTTTCAAGGTGACGGAGAATCACGATTGGGCGTCAAACCAGTGCCAGCTGATGTGTTGGGTGCTCTGGATCCGTGGAACACATACAGGCCACCAACACTTAAAATAGTACAACACTATTTTATTCAGTCAGAAATTGTTGAACATACTTTCACTGTGGGTTAACACGATGTTAGATTAAACTAAAGACCTATGCCTGTCCTAACCAGTCTATGCACTCAGCACATGGTGAAGATCTGTGCTGTAAGCTGTAAGCTCTGTCCTTCTAAGAGGCTGCATCCCGAATGAGCGGGAACTCTGATGCCCCCCGTCTTTATAGTGCGTGTGCTCTAACTGGTGATTGGCTGCGGTGTTGTGTGTGTTGATTGGTCTTGCTGTGTGTGTGTGTCTGCACCGTGACATACTGGTGTATATTATGACACCTGCCACGATTTTGCCGTTGGCACCTATTCTCTGCCCAATCGCATTTCCCGAATTTGCCGTTGGCTAACGGAGAATCCCGCCCATTATCGTCCCTCTGAGGTGAATGGGAAAGGCCTAATGGCACTGTTTTGATAAAGAGCAGGAGAGTTATCCCACATGTCCCAGTCAGCATTTCCCTTCGAAGCAACAGATTACCTGATTACTGCCACACTGCTGCTTGTGGGAGCCTGCAGTGTGCATATTGGCTGCCAGCTTTCCTATTTGGAATTGGAATACATTGACCACATCGGATATGAAGCGGTGAGGGAACATCCTGAGGTCACGATAGGCGCTGCATAAAGCAGTCTTTCTTTTTTTAAGATGAATGAAGGAAAACCCGACCCTAAATTTTACCTCAAGCTTAAACGGCAAACTATCCCCAAGTTGCATCGATAACGCAGTTCAGAGAAAGCAACAGCAGCTGAGCTAGCTAAAAGAAGCACCGCATAACTAAAAATAGACACAAGGTGATAGCTGCACTTCGAAGGAGATAGCAACAAACTGCGAAAGAGGTTTGCAGATGACTCGATAGAAAGCGTAACCCAGATAACAGAAGCAGCAGATTCGAGAAGGCAGTAACCGACACGTCACAGTGAAAGGTGGAGCCTGCTCATTGCAGAGGGCAACAAAACCGTTTTTGTGTGTGCAGTCCAGGCATTTTCCATTCATTAAGCTCATCGAATCCTGCTTGACCCATTGGGAACTGGAGATTCAAAGGGAAGGATGATTGTTGCATCCTGCAAAGCCAGTGATAGAAATTGGACATCATAAATTGGGCTGAAAATAGGCTTCATGGCGGGGGCAATTTTGGGTTGTGCCATCTTTTTTGGGTGTCCCTGGGAGCTGACTGAAACAGGCATTATGCACCGTAGATATATAAATAGGGAGCCGAACACTTACTTTAGGAACCCGGCCGAGGTTTTGCCAGGCTGTTCAGGAGGGACTTCCAGGATTTTAACCCAGCAACAGTGAAACAAGGCAATAACCTCCAAGGAAGAAAGCAATGTTGTTTGGAGGGGAGCCACCAGGCGGTGGCATTCCCATGCCATTTGCCTTCCTTATTGCTTGCTAACTTTCTGCATTCCTTGAACACACACACACACACTAAAGTCTCTTTGAACATCAAGAAATATTGGCAGCTCTTCACCATCTCCCTACTGACACCAGTTCTACATCCTGTTTATGTTTCTTCAGGTTCCTGCCTGTTACCGGGGGTGGATGCAATGTTGCGCCAGTCGCTTTTACTTTAAGCGGCAGTTATTTTGCAACCAGCCTTCATTGCTGACTGGGGGACGATATTCAGTAAGGTCTCAATCTTTTCTGAGGTGACTGACCCAAAGTCCACTTGGTTAAGGGAGTGTCCTGGGTGTGTCACACTGCTGTTATCCCTATTCAGTGCCATAGTCCCCTTGGTGGGATCATCTGCGTCTCCCATCATTGCAGCCTCCATGTAATTAGAGGGATGATGTCCCCTATCGACACTAGACCAAGCTTATGATACCCTCACTGAGTTTAGCCCATCAGCTGAGATGAGGTACCTGTTGGTGTACATTACCAGCTACTCAGAGACACATATGAAAGTTGAGGATTCTGTGGGACACCAATGAACTTTAACCACATTCAAAACCAAAGTGTGTGGCTACTAATGACTCAGAGGTACTAATCCTGTCACAGAAATCCCTCCATACCCTATATCCTGTTTATAAGACCCTCTTTAGGTGCATTGAAGAAAATCTGTCACTCTCCATCATCTTTTCCCTCCCCCTTCAAGGGCTCCGAAGACATTTCAGGCCAATTCTGGCGATGTTGGCATCTGTCTGACCCAGATGGATCAGTGTCCCAGGCAGAGGATGTGTCCAGGTCTCTTTCCTGCAGCAGCAGATTAGAAACTGAAGGAGGCCATTCAGTCCCTGGGTTTTCTCCGGCATTCAATTAAGTTGTGGTTGACTGCGCCACCTTCACACATATCCTTTGATACCCTCAAATGATGAAAACCTATTGATCTCAGTCTTTTAAAATGTTAACTACCCCCCAGCACCCAAAGCCTTTTGGGGAGAGAATCACAGATTGCCTTTGTTTGAAAAGATGTCCCCTGATTTCAGGTCTGAGGCCTAGCTCTAATTTTAAGTTTATTTGCACCAGACAAAATTATTTCTCTTGTGTCTACTCCATTAACTCCTTTTAACATTTTAAAAATCTCAATTTTCTATGTTCATAGGATCATGAAGCAAATACATGTGACTGCCACTCATAATTTAACCCTCTAAGTTCCATTTGCACCAAGGTTCAAGGCTCAGATTATCTGCGACTAATCCACTTTCTCCTTTGAGAAACTTTCCTTCCAATGGGAACCAAACCTTTTGTTTAAAACAATGGGGGAAATCTTCTGTGGGGCGGCAGTCACTGCCTGAGCTGACTTATCCCAGACTGAAACGCCGCATTTATCGCCTGGACTTCCGACTTGGGCCTCCTGAGGAATGAGCAGCGTACCGGTTCCAGAGTCCTTTCCTTGAATGCAGAATCCGTTGGAAGCGGTCAAACTGTGGCCCCCTTATTACGGCACCAGCTGTCGTTTACTGGTAAGTTTAACTGTCCTGGCCACTTCGACAAACCAGCAGAGAAGATAAGTCTGTAAGGTATGTGGGCATGGCGTTAGGATGGGTCAGGGTGGTTGGGGGGGTGGAGCCGGATATTTGGGGTGGGTGGTTGGGTAGTCAGGGGGTTGGGGGCAGTTGACGGTTCAGGAGTGTAGTTGGGGGTGTAGTTGGGGACTGGGGGGGGGTTTGGTGGATAGATGGGTTGGGCAGGCGGAGAGCAGTCAGGGAGGCAGGGGAAGCCGTCAGGGGGCAGAGATGAAATGGAATGAAAATGAAAATCGTTTATTGTCACGAGTAGGCTTCAATGAAGTTACTGTGAAAAGCCCCTAGTCGCCACATTCCGGCGCCTGTTCGGGGAAGCTGGTACAGGAATTGAACCGTGCTGCTGGCCTGCCTTGGTCTGCTTTAAATGCCAGCGATTTAGCCCAGCGAGCTAAACCAGCCCCGGCCGGTGGGGTGGGGGATAGTTGTGGGAGCAGTCAGGAGGGCAGTACGGGTAGTCGGGGGTTGGGGGGTAGTCAGGCGGTCCTGTGCAGTGTCGGGGGTCCAGTACCATAGTTATCCAGCAGTTAGAACTGATTTTAATCTTTCTAATTTTGCCTGGGTAACTATCCTGTGAACCAGGTAAGGACCAGCCAAAGTCTCTGTTATTAAATCAGAATTTCGGTGGATTTCAGACAAAGGTTAATTGTCCAGCTGAAGTTGAAACGTCTTGGGCAATTCCTCAGCGAGCAGCCCGTGGGGACTTTTATGGGTCCCTGAGGGCATTTTCCAGGGTGCCTCTGGGGTGCGACTCTCTGGAGAATGAAAGATCTGGGCCCTAGTTGAACATTGTGTTAACATCAAAGAGGGACACATACATCACCTCCAACTTCTTAAAATTCTTTCATGGGCTCACGGCGCCAAGGACCCTGATTCGATCCCGTCCCTGGGTCACTGTCCCCATGGAGTTTGCACATTCTGCCTGTGTCTATGTAGGTCTGACCCCCACAACACAAAAGATGGGCAAGGTAGATGTGTGGGCCACGCTAAATTGCCCCTTAATTGGAAAAAAAATTCTTGGGTACTCCAAATTTATATTAAAAAAATTATTTCACGCAATGTGTCCGGCGCTGGCTAGGCCAGCGTTATTTACCCATCTCTAATTGCCCTTGAGTAGATGGTGGTGAGCTGCCTTCTTAAATCACTGCAGTTCATATGGTGTAGGTCACTCACAGTGCTGTTAGAACATAGAACATCGAAAACATAGAAAAATGCAGCACAGAACAGGCCCTTCGGCCCACGATGTTGTGCCGAACCTTTGTCCTAGATTAATCATAGATTATCATCGAATTTACAGTGCAGGAGGCCATTCGGCCCATCGAGTCTGCACCGGCAATACAATTTTATTATTCTGTTTTCAGGTATACGTTTAAAAAGTCTAAGTACACCAACACACTGATTCCCAATTAGCGAGGAATAATAAGAAAAGGTCAGACATTGTTCCACTGTGCAAGAGTTCACAGAACCGTCACAGGTGGAGGCTATCCGGCCCATTCAGTCTGCTCTGGCTCTCTGACAGAGCATTCTACTTGTCCCACTCCCCCGCCTCATCCTGGTGACCTTGCACATTCTTCTTTCTTTTCAAATAGCAATCCAATTCCCATTTGAATTCCTCGCTCAAACCGGGCTCCATCGCCCTCTCAGGAAGTTTGTTCCAGACTCCTGCCACTTCCTGGTTGGAAAAGTTTTTCATCACTTTTACTCTTTTTGCCAATTATTTTGGATCTGTGTCCCCCAATAGGTTTCGTATTATTCACTCTGCCCAAACCCCTCTTGATCTTGAATATCTCTATCAATTCTCCTCTCAGCCTTCTTTTCTTCACACTTCTGTCCAACACACGTTGCACACAGTTCATGGTGGCATTGGTCAATTGCAGGAAAAGGGTGCCTGTTCAATGTTTTAGTTGAGGAGTGGTGCTTAGATAGATAGTTTAATAAAAAGAGAGGGAACACCAGGATTGTGACCCAGCGACAGTGAAAGAACGGCGATATATTTCCAAGTCAGGGTGGTGAGTGACTTGGAGGGGAACCTGCAGGTGGTGGTTCTTGAGCCCGCGTCTAGAACATGCAGCTGTGAACTGAAACAAGTTGTGGGTTCTCAGTTATAGCTGTGCTGTCTGTGTGGGTGACAAAGGAGATGTCAAGTAGGTGGCACCATGAGGGTGTAAACACCCATACACAGACACGTACATACACATACACGCATGCATGGACCATGTACATACAATTGTGCGCTTGGAGATACACACACACATGCATCAACATGCACACACAGGCATGCTGTCACACATATGTTTCTTGCTTTTCAGATACGCCGCACCATTGGTGGATACAGGTTCAGTGGGAGGTACTGTGGCCTTTGAGTCAGCATTCACAATACCACTTCAAAATTTGAGAGCAAAAATAAATAAATCAAGGCTGAAGCTCCAGTGATGCACTGAGGGAGTGCTGCACTGTTGAAGGTGCTGCCTGTCAGACGACATGTAAACTGACGCTCTGCCTGCTTTCCCCAGTGGATGTGAGAGATCCCATGGCACTATTTTGAAGAAGAGCAATTGACTTATCTCCGGTGTCCTGGCCAATATTTATTTATCCCTCAGTTAACAAAAGCACAAATGATCTGGTGATTATCACATTACTGTTTGTGGGAATTTGCTTTGTGCGAATTGGCTGCTGCATTTCCTACAACAATGACTACCCTCCAAACATTGGTTGTAATGCACCTTGGGACATCCTGTGGTTGTGAATGGCGCTATACAAACGCAAGGCATTTTTGTTGCAGTACTCGCGCCTGCCCATTCAGCAACAGGTGGTGTGACACGGCATTGGGAGAGCTTCGGAAAGAAGAGCAAATATTGGCGAATAGTGTCCCAAGGGGAATTTAAAGGGCAAAAAAGATAAGGCCCCAGCCCAAACTGGAGAACGTGACTAACAGCCTTTTACTCTTTCCCCAGGCACATCCATTCACCTTCAAGCTGAACACTGACGGTGACCTTGGTCCCAGCACAGCTGGCTGCAGTACATATATATTTACACGTGCTGCTCTTTAACGAATAAAATGTTCCGGCCCATTCGATTTTTTTTGTGTTTTGTTGAAAGGACAAAATGCGTGAGAGTCTCATTTTAAAGATCACAGCTGGAAGCCACTCGCACGCTGTGGGAGCCGATATCTGCCGGCCACATCTGACATTTTTCTGATGCTTGTTTCTCCCACTTCGCTGCTTGCCCCGGCTGCAGCATCATGTCTCTCTGAAAACTGCTGAGCACACAATTCGGGGGGAGGCCTCCTCCAATTAAAGGCGAGTTTATCCCTGACAGCTCTGTCAGGTCAGGCATTGGCTCTGAGCTTAGATGCTGGTTGACCAGATGAGGAGAGATCAGAGCAGAGTTTATGACAATGCCTTTGACCAATGTCACTGGCCGTTCCCTTGGCCGTTCACTGTCAATGCTCGTCGTCTTCACGTTCTTGTCATCCTCACTCCAGCTGTGCGACCCAGTCTTCTCTCATTCCGTCTTTCTCTCCCACCCCCCTCCCACCCACCCTCCTTACTTCTTGGTAATTTTTCTGACAATCTATTCTGTTAAAAAAAAAATCATATTTGAATGCTCAGTTCTGTCATTTTTAACATGCCTTAATTGTGTCGCAACTCTTTTCCTGACCTCCCTGCGGACTGTTTGCCCATCGCTTCTTTCAGTGCCCGATCCTTGTTGCACGAGGAAAAACCTTGAGGATGCTGGAAATCTGCACTTGAAGTAGAAAATTCCGGGAAACGCTCAACAGGTCCAACAGATACTGCAGAGAGATAAGCCAGGGCGAAATTTTACATCGCGGCGGAGGCGGGACAGTGAAATGCGATGATCCATTCAAAAGTCCATTGTCTTTGGGTGGCACAGTGGTTAGCGCTGCTGCTTCACGGCGCCGAGGGCCCGGGTTCGATCCGGCCCTGGGTCACTGTCTGTGTGTAGTTTGCACATTCTCCCCATGTCTGCATGGGTCTCACCCCCACAACCCAAAAAAGATGGGCAGGGTAGGTGGATTGGCCACATTAAATTGCCCCTTAATTGAAATTTGAAAATAAAAAAGTCCATTGACTTCGATGAAACTGGAAAATCCCGCCGGCGGGGGGGAGGGGGTGGGGCAGAAACCTCTACCCAGAGGTTTCCCTGCGGCGGAGGCAGCGCGCCATGGGCTTGTAGCAGGATCTTCCAGTTCCGCCAAAGTCAATGCCAATTAGTATAGTGTCACAACCTCCCACGGGGATCACGGGGAAACAACCATTGATCTCCCTGCGGGACTGGTGGGCCACAAGCTCCCCAGGTAGGGGGCATCGGCCAACCACCTGGGGCTCGTTATGAGGAAGAATAAAATCAGGCCGAACTCAGGGCCTGACAGAGCAAATCCTCCCAGCTAGGATTGCAGTGGGAGTGAGATGCTGCATTAAGAAACTATTGTAAATATGTAAATAAATTTATCTTCATCAATTCCACCTTCCTTATGAGTTATTATATTGGCGACTGCAATTTACGGAAACTCCAGACTCACCCATCAATTCACCTATCCACTGGAGGTTCGTATTGAACACCTTGGTAAGTGGCATTGTTTAAAATGCCGTTGTTGGGTAAATTGGATGCGAGACTGGAAGATTGGAATCAGTCTGCAGAGCGCTTGTGATACTTTTTCCTAGCAAATGGTATATTTGGGCCGGCAAAAAGTGTTTCTGGCCGCCTGCGGGGCCCCGACATGAGGGATCATCAAAAGTTTGACCTATCTGATTGCACCGGATTCCAGGTCGCTGGATGAACTTACGGCTATAATATCGGACCCCCAAGCTGACTGTGACTGTTGGAAGGTATCAGTTTCCTGGTGAGTCAGTTATGGACTTTTTAACTCGTTTTCAGTGCTTGGCTGAGCACTGCGAGTTCGGGGCATCCCTCTCAGAAATGTTACGGGACAGACTCGTGTGTGGTATCAATAATTCAGCCACTCAATGGAAGCTGTTAGCGGAAACTATGCTGGATTTACAGTAAGTCGTTGAACTTTCCCTCTCTCACAAACACGTGGAGAAAGGTGTACAGGAACTGCAAGGATCCGTTGATTACGGTGTTCATAACTTGGGCCACAGTTCTGCTCGGACTCTATATCGGAGGCAGGTTCGTAATAGCGTTAGGTTTTCGGGCGCTGTCGTGGCCCAGTGGGATACTTTGCCCGAGGATGATGATGAGAGCCGGTCACTGTGGTGCCATTGTGGTCGACAGTCTCGTGAGGGCCGGGGCCGCCGATGTGACGCAGGGCACGACACCTGCGACAGCTGCCAAGGTTGCCCTGGACGAGAGCTTTGCATGTGGACACCCAGGGGGATGACGACAACTGCTTGATGCAGTTGAACTGCACCAATTCGGATTACCTTGCAGGTGAATGGACACCCAGTACCAATGGAGATGGAAATGGGAGCTGCTATCTCCATTGTGCACCTCCGCACGTTTTGACAGCCGCGTACGGGAATCATACCGCTGACCTTGCGGAATACCAAGACTCAATCGGCGACCTATGCGGGGAACCGTCAATAATTGTGGGGATCACTGTGACGCCGGTGGTATATGAACAGCAGGCCCTGGCGGTTATACATGGTCTGGGTCCAAATTTACTCGGAAGAGATTGTTTGAATGTCCCTCGATTCGCAACACATTGGCAACTAATTTTCCAAGCAAATGGTATATTGTGGAAGGGCCGACAAAATCTTTACGAGGTGTTGAATAAATATCTGGAGGACGGTCTGGGCAGGATTAAGGGTGCCAGAGCCCACATTAATGTCGATCCTGCTGCTCAGCCCCAGTGCTTTCGGGTGAGGTCAGTTTTGTCTGTGCTACTTCATAAGTATCACCTGAGGAAGGAGCAGCACTCCGAAAGCTAGTGACATCGAAACAAACCTGTTGGACTTTAACCTGGTGTTGTAAGACTTCTTACTCTACTTCATAAGGTGGGTGCAGAAATGCAATGTTTACAAATCTGGGGGTCATTCAACCCGTGCAGTTTGCAGAATGGGCTACGCCTCTGGTGCCAGTGATGAAACCTGATAAAACCGTCTGGCTTTGTGGGGACTTCCAGCTGACCACAAACAGGGCTTCACGATTGGACTGCTGCCCAATGCCCCGGGCCGAGGATCTATATGCTCGGTTGGCCGAGGACTGTTTGCTACAAAGCTAGATATAAGCCATGCGTACCTACAGGTGGAGCTCAACCTGGAGTCTAGGAAAGTTGCCACGGTAAATATACTTTGGGGATTGTTCGATTACACCCGCCTTCCATTTGGAGGTATATCGGTCCCCGTGATATTTCGAAGTGTGATGGAAAACATCTTACAGGGCTTGCCAAAAGTGGCTATCTACTTAGGTGACATTCTCGTCACCAGTTCCACGGAGCGGGAGCACATGGTGAATCTCCAGGCGGTACTCCACCGTTTTGCCCATGTGGGCGCCCGACTGAAACTAAGTAAATATGTTTTCCGCGCCAAGGCAGTGACCTACTGCAGATACCACATGGGCAGTGATGGGCTATATCCAGTCGAGGATAAAATCCGGACTATCAAGGGGGCCCCCACCCTCCGGAACGACACTGAACCCAGGTCCTTTTTGGGCCTCGTTAATTATTACGCCAAATTTATCGCAAACCCGGCCTCTCTGTTGGCCCCGTTGCATATGTTGTTGCAGAAAGATTAAAAATGGTGCTGGGTCGTGCCTCAGAAGGAGGCATTCATGGCCATGAAGCGACGCCTATCTTCAAAACAACTCCTGACACACTATGACCCAACCAGGACCCTGATTTTGACATGTGATGCTCCCCCTGATGGCACCACAGTGGTGCTGGCCCATGAGCGGGATGATGGCACGGAATGACGCTGACCTTGGCAGACGCTGAGCACAAATTGAGAAGGGAGGTCCGGCTGTCATCTTTGGAATTAAGGAATTCCATCCGTATGTGTAAGGACAGCATTTTGTTGTCAATACGGACTTTGAGCCGTGGCCTGGCCCGCGATCGGTGCCTACCAATCGGCGGGCCGGCCTCTCCTGGTGGGGGTCTCTTTTGCTCCGCACCGGCCCCTGTAGCCCTACGCCATGTTGCATCGGGGCTGGCGTGGAGAAGGGAGCTACCGCGCATGAGCGCATTCACGTTGGTCGCAGTGCGGATGCGCAGACCCGCGGCGCCCATTTGACGCCGGTATCGGCAGCTGGATTGGCGTGGGTTGCTCCCAGTGTCGTGCTGGCCTCCTGTACGGCGGAGGATCGCTACACATCGCGGTCCGATGACACCGTCGTTAAACTCTCCAGTTTTTACAACAGCGTCAACACTCTGCCTTCAGATGGGAGAATCCCGCCCACCATTTACACACGGAATTTTGGCGATGGCGCATTGTGGCTCCCGAGAATGGTACTGGACTAGACTGGCCCCGTCTCGTATCGGGTCCGGGTCCAGGGAAAAACCCTGAAGAAGCATGTGGACGGGCAGCATGGTGGCGCAGTGGGTTAGCCCTGCAGCCTCACGGTGCCGAGGTCCCAGGTTCGATCCCGGCTCTGGGTCACTGTCCGTGGGGAGTTAGCACATTCTCCCCGTGTTTGCGTGGGTTTCACCCCCACAACCCAAAAGATGTGCAGGTAATACTAATAAACAAGTGTAAGGCAGACACCAGAGTGTGCCTAAAGGCAAACTCCCAAGTCTAGAGTTCAAGCTAGAAGGGCCAATCTCAGAACACCTCTCACTATCAGATAGTCCCCATTGCTGCCATTATTATATGAATGTTAATAAATAGAAGGCATACTGCTTAATAGAAGCCACACAGCCTGAGAAGAAATATGTGATTTTCCATTTGAATTGATTGTCATAATCAATTTGTAGGCCATAGGCTTCAGAGACCTTTTGTAAGTGTTTGCTGCTGGGTTTGTAGCTATTGATTCTGACAAATGACAAGTAGTAACTGTTATATTATCCCAGGCTTAGTGACAAGTCGTTCAGAGACTTACTGGGACTTTATGAATGGGGAACCTTTTTTTAAATTCCTGTGGGATTGAGGGACAATTGAGCTAAAGTTGGCAACACAGTTGTCAATCAGTCTGATCCTGAATGAATCGACTCAGTAAAGAACAGGAGGTCTTTGCCTTTTGGAGATTTGCGGTAAGTGTTAGCTAACACCCGCCAGAGTCTCACATGGGATGTGCTTACATGGGGTTTGCAAACTGATTGTCTCCCTTTATTTTTTTGCAGAGACACAGCATGCAGTTTAACAGCCTGCAAGCTGCAGAATGCATGCTTACTCAGATCGTATCAAACAAGGAGTGAAGCAAGCTGACAGGGCTGCACTTGCTCACATGGTTCACTGCTCCATTGGCCAGCGCAACAAAGAGCTTTATCTCATTATTCTGATTTGGGTCAACTTTTAAATACCCTAATTGAATTCTCTTTGAGGCAGAAATAGGGAGGTGGCAGGGGTGCGGGGAGGGGAGGGCATATGTCAGGCCAATAGTATCCTTGACTGCTGATGGCAATTCAAATGAACTTGCTTCTTGTTAACCTAATTATCTGATATATCAAGGTGGACCACCAAAAATTAGCGAACTCTGATTAACACACTTGGATTCTGAATTAGAAACACTGATATCAGGGGCATGTTGGAAAATAAAGCTTGATGATTATGCAAGCAAACATTGCAATGAAAGTTATTTGTGTTCAATCACAGAGAAAGTGCAACATTGGCCGGAATTCTCCATTCCTGAGGCTTAGTGACAGCGCCAACGGAGAATCTGCAGGCGATTCACGTCGGGAAATTGGGTGTGCACCCATCACCAATTCTGGTACCGGTGAGGGGCTGTCCCCAGCGCTGCGCAGAACGCCCGTGGGTCGTGCGGAAAACGGCTGGAGAATTGGCAGGTCCCGGGCCGCCATGCACAGGGGTGATGAGCTGCATCGGTCACGGTGGGAAACATGGTACCGGCCATGATACTAACCTGCCCACCACGACCCCACAGCCCTGGCCACCCCCACCACTCCCTCCAGCCCTAGCAGCAGGCCCCCCCCCCCCCCCCCCGCCCCCGGCCAGCAGCACGGATCCCGCATGAGTGTGGCAGCGCTGGACATCGTCCGCAGCCGGCATGCCGGGTTCCCGACCGCTGGGACAACGATTGGCCCGCGCAGCCGGGAACATGCCCATCTGGGGCGGAGCGTCACGAGGGAGCCGGCTGATGACGCGTCAACAGCCTTGCGACTGCGTGCTGCACGCGCCCCGGTGACGCCAATTTGGAGCATCGCCAGCCGCCTGCCCCGAATCCGACGTCGGAAGTCATTCTCCGCCCGATCGCCGATCCTGATTTTGGCGTCAGGCTACAGAAAATCCCACCCCTTATATTTTCCTCTCTCCTCCTCTACTGAAGGGGTTGCAATATTGGTGCCCAAGTTGAGGCAACCCCCAGTGTCCTTCTAAAATGGATGTCCTTTCAATGAGAACCAAGTACTTGGCATCGCAGGCTGTTTAACTATTGGAACTCAGCCTGATCCTGACCTTGCCTACTCTAGAGCCCAGCTGGGGTTGCTGACCATTGATGATTTCCTTCTCCTCTGGCTAGGAACACCAAGAATTATTGCATTGCCCTGAACTAACATCCGCCAATCCAGCACAAATCAGGGTTAAATATATGGGGCTGGGTTCTCCTGCCCACCCAGCCGTGTGTTTCTCCGCGACGCACCATTCGCTGGCGGTGGGACTCCATCTTCCCACCGTTTGTCAATGGGATTTCCCATTGAAACCACCCCACGCTGCTGCTAAACCCGCTGGCGTTTCCAGCGGGAAAGGTGAATCCCGACAACTGGAGAATTCCGACACTGATCACCTCATTTAACTCACTGCCTTTACCAAGGGACCTAACTTGAGCACATAACACAACCAGCGATGGCTTTGAGGTAACAATCAAATGCTTGTAATGACGAGACTTCAAACCAGTAATTAGCACGTCATGACTTTGGTGAAATACAAATGAAAGTTCTTTCTGTGTGACATGACTGGGTGAGAAATTACCATATATTTGTGCATAGAGGTTACAGATGTAATGGGATGCAGACAGTGATATAAGGATGAACTCAGGTTGGCACAGCTTGTAAAGGCATCAAATAATGGATTCTGCTTGTCTTACTGCTATAAACTTATATTAGATGTGGCATTGTTGTTCTGCAGTGACACAATTGACAGATAAAAAATTTCCAATTCAAGGACTACAGTAAAATGTCAATGGTCTGTGGGTAATAATACTCAAAAGTAAGAGGCAGTGGAAAATCTTTGACTTAAGGGATAAGCAGGCCCCATCACGTCAGCCGCCTGTCACAACTTTTTATTTCAATTTGGAAATGAAAAGCAGGAGAAATGTAATAGGAGGATTGTCCATTGTGCTTCATTGCCCAAAGTCTAAATTACAAACAAGGAGGTAGATTTGTGTTCTGATCGCACGGGTGCATAACCTGGCCAAGTGGATTGTCCAACTGTTGTAGAAATGTCCAGAATGGGGTTGTGGAGAATGTGCGATGGATGGGAGTTCCGATCCATGTCGTGCAGGTAGAAATTCACATCAGTGTGTTTTAATGGGCAATCTAATGATCCCATGCCAAGGACAGGGAATTTTAACACCCGGCATCTCCTTCTGACTGTCACTTCCCAATTTCATCCAGACACCTTTGAACCAGAAGGGAACTATGGCCACGAACAGCAACAATGGTTTGCATTTATATTGCATGTGGGGAACACAGGGTTTCGTGGGAGGGAGGAACTGAAGGAGATCAATATTAGTAGAGACGAAAGAGAAAATGCTGGAAAATCTCAGCAGGTCTGGCAGCATCAGTAGGGAGAGAAAAGACGAATGTTTCGAGTCCGATGACTCTTTGTCAAAGCTATTAGTAGAGAAATGGTGTTGGAAAAAATGATGGGATTGAAGGCTGATAAATCCCCAGGGCCTGGTCATCTACATCCCAGAGTACTTAAGGAAGTGGCTCCAAAATTAGTGGATGCATTGGTGGTCATCTTCCAGGATTCTATAGACTCTGGAAGAGTTCCTGCAAATTGGAGGGTAGCTAATGTAACTCCACTATTTAAATAGGGAGGTAGAGGGAAATCTGAATTATAAGACCAGTAAGTCTGACGTCAGTAGCGGAGAAAATTCTAGAATCCATTATCAAAGATTTCATAGTAAGGCTCCTGGAAAACTGGGACAGAATCGGACAGAGTCAGCATGGATTTATGAAGAGGAAATCATGCTTGACAAATCTACTGGAATTCTTGGAGGATGTAACAGTAGAGTTGATGAGGGGGAGCCAGTGAATGTGGTTTATTTGGACTTTCAGGTGGCTTTTGACAAAGTCCCGCATAAATGATTAGTGTGTAAAATTAAAGTGCTTGAAATTAGTGTATTGTGATGGACAGAAAACTGGCTGGCAGACAGGAAACAAAGAGTAGGAATTTATGGGTCTTCTTCAAATTAGCAGGCAGTGACTGGTGGGGTACCGAAGGGATCGGGGCTAGGACCCCAGCTATTCAAATATATATTAATGATTTAGATGAGGGAACAAAATGTAGTATCTCCAAATTTGAAGATGATACCAAGTTGGGTGGGAGGGTGAGCTGTGAGGAGGATACAGAGATCCTTCAGTGTGATTTGGACAAGTTGAGCGAGTGGGCAATGAATGGCAGATGCAGTATAATTTCGATAAATGTGAGATTATTTACTTTGGTAGCAAAAATGAGAAGGCAGGCCAATGTCTGAATAGCCATAATTTAGGAGAGGGGAATGTGCAATGAGACCTGGGTGTCCCCGTACACCAGTCGCTGAAGGGTGGTGGTGGCCTGCAATGCACCAGTGCAAGTACAGCAGGTTGTAAAGAAGGCAAATGGTATGCTGGCCTTCATTGCAAGAGAGGATTCGAGAACAGGAGCAGCGATGTCTTGCTGCCATTATACAGGGCCTTGATGAGACCTCACCTGGAATATTGTGCACAGTCTTATCTGAGGGAGTTTTTGCTCCAGAGGGAATGCAATAGAGGTTTACCAGATTGACTCCTGAGATGGTGGGACTGGAATATGAGGAGAGGTTGAATCAGTTAGGATTACATTTACTAGAGTTCAGAAGAATGAGGGGGGACCTCATAGAAACCTATAAAATTACACAGGGTAGATGGAAGAGAGATATTGTCGATAGTGGGGTGTAAAGAACGAGGGGCCACAGTCTGAGGATACGGCGGAGACCCTTTAGGCAGAGATAAGGAGAAATTTCTTCAGTCAGAGAGTGGTGAGCCTGTGGAATTCATTACCACGGGAAGTAGTTGACACCAAAACATTGTATGTTTTCAAGAAGCAGTCAGATATATCACTTGAGGCCAAGGGGATCAAAGGCTATGGGGGAGAAGTGGGATTAGGCTACTGAGTTGGATGATCAGCCATGATCATAATGAATGGCTTAGCAGTTTCGAAGGGCCGAATGGCCTCCTCCTGCTACCTATTTTCCGTGTTTCAATGAATTAAAATGTCCCCCAAGGCACTTCACAGGAGTGATAACAAACATTACTGAACACAGTGCCAGATAGAGATACTCAGGCGGGTGACAAAAGCCTGGACAAAAAAGTATGGTTTAAGGAGCATCTTATAGGAAGAGAGAGGCAGACAGGCGGAGATGTGTAAGGAGGTAATTCCAGAGCTTAGGATCCAGATAGCTGAAGACACAGCCACCAATGGTGATGCAATTAAAATCGGGGACACGCAAGAGTTGGTTGGAGGAATGCCTCAGAGGGTTGGAGATTACAGAAATAGCAAAGGGGTGAGACCATGTACAGATTTGAAAGGAAGGAGGAGAATTTTAAAATTGTGGTTTAAAATTGTGATGCATTTTGGTAGATCCAATTCAGGTAGGAGCTATAAAATAAATGGCAGAACCATCAGGAGCGTAGAGACACAGAGACCTGGGCATGCAGGTCCACAGATCCTTAAAAGTGGCAGCACAGTTGGGAATGGTGGTAAAGAAAGCATACGGCATGTTTGGCTTCATAGGATGGGGTATCGAGTATAAAAGCTTGAAAATTATGTTACAGTTGAATAGAACGTTGGTTAGGCCACATTTGGAATACTGTGTCCAATTCTGGCCACCGCACTACCAGAAGGATGTGGAGGCTTTGGAGAGAGTACAGAAAAGGTTTACCAGGATGTTGCCTGGCATGGAGGGTATTAGCTATGAGGCGAGATTGAATAAACTGGGATTGTTCTCCCTCGAGAGACGGAGGCTGAGGGGCGACCTGATAGAAGTTTATAAAATTATTAGGGGCATAGATAGGGTGAACAGTCAGAGGATTTTTCCCAGGGCGGAATTGAAAATTACAAGGGGGCACAAGTTCAAGGTGAGGGAGGATAGGTTCGGTGGAGAAGTGCGGGGAAAGCTTTTTACACAGAGGGTGGTGGTGGCCTGGAATGCACTGCCAAGTGAGGTGGTTGAGCCAGGTTCGTTAGCGACCTTTAAGACTTATCTGGATAGGCACATGAACAGACGGGGTATAGGATACAGGCGGTTGGTCTAGATGGGACTCGTGAACGGCGCAGGCTTGGAGGGCCGAAGGGCCTGTTCCTGAGCTGTATTGTTCTTTGCTCTTTGTTCCATCTTTGCTGCTCCTCCAGCACCAAGCTACAGAGTGGCTTTGGCGCAGGCCCCACTTAGAGCTAGCTGCTGATATAGACAGTGTTGAATAGAAGCTGGAGGGTGGGATTCTTCATTCCCCCAGTCACGTGTTTCTCGACAGCGCACCGTTTGATGGGGATGGGATTCCCGACTCCCGCCGCTTGTCAATGGGATTTCCCATTGAAGCCACCTCACGCCGTGAAACCCACGGGCAGGAGTGCCCTGCCAGCGGGAAAAGAGAACCCAGCCTTAATCGATGTTGAGGGGCCAGTGCAACACCCAATCGTGGCAGCCTTCTGTCCCATCAGATGATGATTTGCGCCGGTGTGTTAAATTCTGTGAAACATCCTAGCCTTTCCCAAAGTCTCGCGAAACAGTCAGCCTCCAGAGGTTAAAACTGCAGCTGCCTCCTGTTGTGTTGGGCGCTCTTAGACCATGGAACACATACAGGTCACCAACACTTGAAATAGTGCAACACTATTTTATTGAGTCATTAACTGTTTAGCATACTATCACTGTGGGTTAACACGATACTAGCTTTAACTAAAGACCTTTGCCTTGTCCTAACCAGTCGATGCACTCAGCACATTGTGAATGTCTGTGCTGCAGGCTGTGAGCTCTGTCCTACTAGGAAGCTGCAGCTTGAATGAGTGGGAACTCTGATGCCCCCTGTCTTTATAGTGCGTGTGCTCTAACTGGTGATTGGCTGCCGGGTTGTGTGTGTTGATTGGTCCCATTGTGTGTCCATCAGTGTGTGTGCCTGCACCATGATATACTGGTGTATATTATGACATCCCCCCTTTTATAAAAGAATGTACATGTGTAGCAATAAATAGTGCATGGTGAGAATGTCCCTAACTACGTGTGTGCAAAATATTTACAGAACTATGTACATGAGAACTAAGCTATTTACATGGGAAGGTGCCTGGTGCAGAAAAATTGTATTCAACAAGAATAACGAGATGAACACTATATACAAACCACATAAATGATCAAACGGAAGAACAGAACAATTCAGAAAGTCTATAAGTCCACAAAGTTCACAAATTAAGTCTCTGAGGTGGGCGACGAATTCTGGTTGACCGCCTCAAGGGTGGGTCGGGAGCCGCCGGCTGAGGAGCGGGCTGGACTGCATCAGAGTGAGGAGGATGCAGAGTGACATAGTCCATGGCAGGGTCAGCAGGAGGGCGAGGCGACAGTGGATGATCACGTAGCGAGCGCAGAACGAGACGAAGGGCACGTCGATTGCGGCGCAGAATGGAGCCATCGGGTAGACGAACCAGGAACGAGCGGGGGGGCCACCTGCCGAAGGACCACAGCGGTTGCAGACCAGCCACCATCCGGAAGATGGATGCGGACGTTGTCATCTGGAGCCAGAGCAGGAAGATCAGCTGCACGGGAGTCATGAGCCACCTTGTGCTGTGCACGAGACAGCTGCACCCGGCGAAGGACCGGAATGTGGTCTAGGTCTGGGACATGAATGGACGGCACCGTCGTCCTCAGGGTGCGACCCATGAGCAGCTGGGCTGGCGACAGGCCAGTGGACAGTGGGGCCGAGCGATAGGCCAGCAGGGCGAGGTAGAAATCGGACCCAGCATCGGCAGCCTTGCAGAGGAGCCGTTTGACTATGTGGACGCCCTTCTCCGCTTTGCCGTTGGATTGGGGGTACAGGGGACTGGATGTCACATGGGCAAAATTGTACCGCCTGGCAAAGTTGGACCATTCCTGGCTTGCGAAGCAGGGGCCATTGTCCGACATCACTGTGAGTGGGATGCCGTGTCGAGCAAAGGTGTTCTTACAGGCACGGATGACTGCAGACGAGGTGAGGTTGTGCAACCGTATCACCTCCGGGTAATTTGAAAAGTAGTCCACAATCAGGACATAGTCTCTACCCAGCGCGTGGAACAGGTCGATGCCCACCTTGGTCCAAGGTGACGTGACCAACTCAAGGGGCTGCAGGGTCTCACGTGGTTGGGCCGGCTGGAAGCGCTGACAAGTGGGGCAGTTGAGCACAGTGTTGGCTATGTCCTCATTAATGCCAGGCCAGTACACTGCCTCTCGGGTCCGTCGGCGGCACTTTTCCACGCCAAGATGGCTCTCGTGTAGCTGTTCCAGGACGAGCTGGCGCATGCTATGCGGGATGACAATGCGGTCCAGTTTCAGAAGAACCCCGTCTACTACCGCCAGATCATCTCTGACATTATAGAACTGAGGGCATTGGCCCTTGAGCCACCCGTCTGTTAGGTGGCGCATGACACGCTGTAGCAAAGGGTCAGCCGCCATCTGCGGCGAATTTGGACGAGGCGTTCATCCGTGGCAGGTAGATTGGAGGCCACGCAGGCCACATGGGCGTCAACCTGGCAGACGAATCCCGCTGGGTCACATGGAGTGTTGACTGCCCTGGAGAGAGCGTCAGCAATGATGAGGTCTTTGCCTGGGGTGTATACCAGCTGGAAGTCGTATCGCCGGAGCTTGAGAAGAATACGCTGTAGGCGAGGCGTCATGTCGTTCAAGTCTTTCTGTATTATATTGACCAGCGGGCGATGGTCGGTCTCGACGGTGAATTGAGGAAGTCCGTACACATAATCGTGAAACTTAACCACACCAGTCAGAAGGCCCAGGCACTCCTTTTCTATCTGCGTGTAGCGCTGCTCCGTGGGGGTCATGGCGCGTGACGCATATGCAACGAGGGCCCATGATGAGGCCTCATCGCGTTGCAGGAGCACTGCCCCAATGCCGGATTGGCTGGCATCGGTCAAAATTTTGGTCTCTTTTGCTGGATCAAAGAAAGCTAAGACCGGGGCCGTGGTGAGTTTGGTTTTGAGTTCTCTCCATTCGCGCTCGTGGGCAGGGAGCCATTGGAAGTCTGTCGTCTTCCTGACCAGATTCCTGATAGCCGTGGTATGAGAGACGAGGTTAGGGATGAACTTCCCTAAAAAATTGACCAGGCCCAGAAATCGGAGGACCGCCTTCTTGTCCTCTGGCGTTTTCATGGCTGTGATAGCAGCCACCTTGTCCGCATCCGGCCGCACACCCAACTGGGAGATGTGGTCCCCGAGGAACTTGAGTTCCGTCTGACCAAAAGAGCATTTGGCCCTGTTGAGGTGTAGGCCCTGCTCACGTATACGTTTGAATACGCGCTTGAGGCGACTGACATGCTCCTGCGGGGTGGTGGACCAAATGATTATGTCGTCGACATAGACGCGAACACCTTCAATGCCTTCCATCATTCAACACTTCTGAAGCAGATATGATCCCAAACGGCATCCTGTTGTAACAATATCTGCCAAAGGGGGTATGAAATGTACACAGTTTCCTGCTGGATTTGTCGAGCTGGATTTGCCAGAATCGTTTTGAGGCGTCGAGTTTGGTGAAGAGCTTGGCGCGAGCCATCTCGCATGTGATCTCTTCGCGCTTGGGAATTGGATAATGCTCCCTCATGATATTGTGATTCAGATCCTTGGGATCAATGCAAATTCTCAATTCGCCGGAAGGCTTTTTTACACATACCATGGAACTGACCCAGTCGGTTGGTTCCGTGACTTTGGAAATCACTCCTTGGTCCTGGAGGTCCTGCAGCTGCTGCTTGCGGCGGTCCTTAAGGGGTGCTGGACCCTGCGAGGTGCGTGCACCACAGGCGTGGCATTCTGTTTCAATAAGATCTTGTAGGTGTATGGGCGCGTGCCCATGCCTTCGAAGACGTCATGGTACTGGTTGATGATGGCATCGAGTTGTGCCCTGAAATCGGTGTCCTGAGATGCAGACGTGTCATCAGGAGAGTGAGAGTGAACTCTCTGAACTAGGTTCAACAGCTTGCATGCCTGCGCGCCAAGCAGGGAGGCTTTCGAGGATCCCACGATTTCAAAAGGAAGGACGGCTTTGCGTGACCTGTGCATCACTTCAAGTTGGCACGAGCCGCTGGCATTAATGGCATTGCCATTGTAATCCAATAGCTGGCAGGCTGATGGAAGGATGACTGGTTTGACACGAAGGCTTTGGAAGTCAGACCGCACAATGAGATTGGCGGAGGCACCAGTGTCCAGGCAGAATCGTATTTGGGACCGGTTGACCGTCAGGGTGGCACACCACTCATCGTCTGGATCGATGCTGTATACCGACAGCGGCTGGTGTCTTTGCTTCGTGGACACCTGTTTTTTGTCACGATACCGACTCGAAAAGGCGCCTTCGGGTCCTCGGTGTCACTGCTGCATGGGTGGTCCGCATCGGACTCGGTGACCGTGGGTTGAATTGCCCGGACATTCCTGCGAGGCTGGCTGAAACGATATGAATTGGCAGGCTGAGCTGCTCGGCATAAGGCAGCATAGTGGCCAAGTATGCCACATCTTAGGCATTGTCGAGACTGTGTGTCCATCAGTGTGTGTGTCTGCACCATGATATACTGGTGTATGTTATGACACCTCCCAGTTCTCAGGGCCAATGCACTGCTTGAGTACTGTCCTTCATGTGAGATATTAAACCGAGACCCTCTGTCTGCTCGTTTAACTCATGGAAAAATGAGAAAATTGCCACTTCAGGAAAAGTTGAATTAAGTGGCTGAGGAATTCCTTCATAAAAACGATCCTGGCTCCAGATTACCGAAATTTAATGCGGTTGCAGCTGATTCCACAAAAGCCGACAGGAATATTACATGCCAAATCTGAAAACACGCAAACAGGAAATGGGAATGGTGAATTTATCCGAGCTTTTTCAATCCAACCCTCATTACCAGGGAGAATCTCCTGAGGATTATGTCAAAGATACAGAGACATAAATTGCATCCTCTACCTCACTCTTGTACATGTTAATCAAAAGAAGCTTTTTAAGGCATTGCCAGAATTTCTTTTTAATCACAGAAAGAATGGAAAATGAGGTATTTGTTTTGCAATAGCGAGGGCAGTGGAATTCCTTGGATGATTCTTTCGATCTGCGAGTATGTCTTCAGTAGGACATGAGTAGGGAAAATACCATCCCCTCTTAAAGGAGCACCCTCATCTCTAATGTAACATTTTAAAGCACAAACAATGACATGATTTGAATAGCCTGATGTTTCGTCTTGAATCAGCAAACTCCATCATTTCTATGCGATGCCTGCGACATGTGACTACGTCATTCACTTTCACCGCCAAATGGGCGTGTCACACTGTTGACTGTTGTCACATCAAGGCAGAGCTTTCTGGAGAGGCTCTACTGGGGGGGGAAATTTTAACACAACCTGCTTGATGGGAAGCAGGTGGGATCCTGCGCACACTTGACTTGACACTCTGCTCAACGTTCTCTCCCCACTGCAGTGCGCAGGCAGTAAGATTTGCTCAGGGTTTAAGTCTAGGGTTCCTCTCAATTCCGTCAGAGTCCCCTCCTGCATCCCTCGGCAATTCAACGCTGCAGCTGAAGCCAAATCTGCTGCAGTCCAAGTTATTGTACCGCCTTGTTAATCAGCAGCTGTGGATGTGGAGAGGGTTCAGTGACATAATGAGTTTACCAATTAGGCTGTTGTGTCCATTGCGATGGCGAAATAAAACAGATAATTTGTCTCCGGAAATTTTAATTGGATCTGAAATTCTTCGACCCGAAGAGGGCAGTGCACCATTGGAATATAGGCTAATCAAGTTGAACCATCTTCCTTTTCCCCGTGACCTCCTTGTATGGCTTAAAATAACTTGTCCTACTCTGATCGTGGGCCTATTAATCAACACTGACTAAACAAAAGGCTTTTTTTGTTCTTTTTTTATTCTTTCGCCACATTTACTCTCTAATTGTACATAAGCTGGATCACTTAGTTTTTTTCCTGCTCCTTCCATCCCGACACAGGGAGCGATAGATCAAGTCATCTGATCCCAAATTTGGGAGGTTTCGAGAACCAAAGGACACCGAATTAGGGTGATCGGCAAAGGAACCAGAGACGACACGAGAAAAGCTTTTTTTATCCAGCGAGTGGTTAAGAGCTGGCTGAGATTGTGGTGGGTGATGGGCCGAATGATCCTTTGTTGTGAAATTATTCTTCGACTCTCTGGAATCTGCTTGGTTTTCTATGAAGGTGGAGGAGGAGGGGGGGCGGGTGCAGGTTGAAGCATGCTCGATGTTTGATGGGCTTTGATTCTCAAGGCTCTGTTGCGTAGTTCATGCGTTGAGGGGGAAGCACTGATCAAACGCCTTGGCTTCTGACGCGTCGCCGGGGCTGCTGGAGCATCTTGGCTGCGATTTTAATCACACAGCCCACATGAATAATGCTGCCCTGCAAAAAATTGTCCTGCTTCACTCACCGACTCAAACACTCATCACTGCTTCTGAGTTCTGCTGGCTTTTGCCATTGTCCCAGGGGAACTAATTCAGCTGGGGCACACTGGGCGCTGGAATTTCTGATCATGCTTTAGTTTTGTGAGATGTGAACTGGCCATGTGCTGTGCAGCAAAAGGAATTGTGAAAGGAGCAAATGGGGAAAATGCTGATGAGGATGTCAGCCTTGGCTCACTGGTAGCCTCTCAGTTAAACGATCATGGATGGGGTTCTCAATCGGCTGATACTGGTATCGGGAAACGCGATTGGGCGGAGCATTGGTTTTTGACGCCAAAATCGTGGCGGGCGCCGGTTCCACGCCAAATCGCAATTCCCTGGTGCCTCGACACTGTTGGCATAATATTAGCAGGCTCAGTATTTTCCGGGGCCTCCGCGATTCTCCATCTCCACCGGGGCGGATTCCCGACGGCAAGGTTCACTTGCACTTTTAAAAATTGGAAAACAGGTGGCTGATGAGGGAGAGAGAGGAGGTAGGACATGGGGAGGCGTGGCCGGGGGCTGCTGGTCCTGAAGTGTGCATATGCGGCTGTGCGCTTGCCAGCCTCCTGAGTGTCAATCGCGAATCTGGCGAATCTGGTGCCATTTCTCATTGGAATCGATTGTGTTCCACGTGGCACCAGTGCTAGCCCCTCGACGGTTGCTGAATTGGTCCAGGGGCAACACCAGTTTTGCTGTCATGGGAGTCCACGAATCCTACTGTAGCCATCTGGGATGGCCACTTACAAAGTAAACATGGATACTTGCAAAGACTCAAGGGAAATATGGTCAATACAGGATTCAGGCAAACCCAGAACCTAAATGTATATTTGCTAACAGAGAACTAGACAGTATCAAAACCCCACATTCCGGCGCCTGTTCGCGGAGGCCCCTCCCGTACCAGCCTCCCCGAACCGGCACCGGCACCGGAATTTGGCGACTAGGGGCTTTTCACAGTAACTTCATTTGAAGCCTACTTGTGACGATAAGCGATTTCCATTCCATTCTAATGACCCATTTCCCCAGGACAAAGGACTGGTACTCGGGTATCAGATACAATTCCAGACCCATCGGTGCCACTCCCTTCATCCAGGAAGCCCAAACAGCCAAGGTCAATGACTGCTCAGAACACGCCCAGCCATCAAGGCACCCGCCCCTTTATTGGCTCAAATCGAACGCAGTAATCAAAGCCTGCCGAATTATTGGGTCCAAAGCTAAGGACCGCCCTAAAGAGCGCAAAACCCCAAAGGGTAAAGAGAGACACTGCCATGTGTTTGATCTCTTTTGGCCCTGGCACACCGTCACTCTTCGGCCCGGCCTATACCTGAAGCCAACTGCAGCACCACCACCAGAAGCAAGTTCAAGATCAACGATCGCTCCCAGACGGATGAGCCCAGCAGAACCGAAGTTACTTCTCCAGACCCAGCCACTCCAGATCCGAACAAAGGCCTTGTTCCTCTGCCAAAGCCGGGTGCCTGAAAGTTAAGTACAGGTTGTTGTAGTGTTAGGTGTAGTTTAGCTTGTAGTGTTTTTATGTTGCATGTGTGAGTTAATCTTGTGGGTAAATAAACCATTATTGAACTTGAACTAACTGACTGGTTGTTGGGTCTTTGATCAATATCTGATTGAACCTTGTGGTGGTAGCACCTGATACCTGGCCACTCTGAAAAGCAATATTACTCAATATTAAGAAGGGCAACATTATTGGCGTCTCCGGTGCAGGATTGGCAGCAGTTATTAGTGACGCGGGTGGGATAGTATTCCGCTCATTAAAATTGGCAACACTGCCCCGGTGTCAACATTCAGTCTCAGGAATGGAGAACCCTGGCACATGGGTTGAAGTCCTACACTAGAGACCTGGGTAGTTATATTCAGTCTGACACTCCAGTGCAGTATTCAGGTAGCACTGCACTGTCAGAGGTGCTGGGCGAAATTCTCTGTTTGGGAGACTAAGGACGAGAGGCCAGGAATGAATTTCAACTAACGGGCCTGGTCTCGGCAGTGCTCAGGCCAGAGTAGCGACCTGGGGGCCCCAATCCTGAGGGTGCTGAATGTCGGAATGGTGAGTGTCCCATGCTATAATCATGGACACCACGGCATTGAACCCACCCTAGCCCACCTCAGACCCCTCTGCTGGTGGCCTGATTTAAAAGCCAATGTTACACATTACATTGAGAATCGCTTAATCTGAGCCCAGAACAATCTGGAGAGAATTGCAAGAAAGGCTCAGCTTAGTCACACCCGCTCCGTTAATGGCCCCTGGATGAATTTGCAAATCGACTATATAGGACCACTACCCCGCTGCAGAAATGGTTTTAAGTATGTGTTGGTGGTCATCGACAGCTTCACAAAATGGGTGGAAGCTTTTCCATCCAGAACAAACACTGCCAGGACGACAGCTAAAATCCTAACACAGCACACCTTTGCAAGATGGGGACTCCCACGCAGTATAGAGTCCAATCAAGGCTCCCATTTTACAGGACGAGTGATGAAAAACGTCCTCACAATTTTCGGAATAAAGCAAAAGTTCCATATTGCATACCACCCCCAATTGAGCGGCATTGTAGAAAAGATGAACAGAACTTTAAAAGCGACCCTCAGAAAAATGGTGCAACAGCACAACAGCACCTGGGACACAGTTCTCCCATTTGCATTAATGTTCGTTCGAAACACAGTATCCACGTCCACAGGATACACCCCCCACACCCTCATGACCGGACGCCCCATGAAAGGCACAGAATATTTATTAGGACTGGATCTGGCTAGCCCCACAGTCACCGCCCTCACACATGAGAAATCAGTACAACAGGTTATTGAGAATGTGAAGGATGCCCAGCTTGCAGCAGCCGGCAGGCTTGGCACACGGAAGAAACAAAGCAAGGCTTGCTTTGATAAAACGGTACATGCTACCGAGTTTGCAGGAGGGCAGCAAGTGATGCTCTCCCTATACAACCCCAGTTCATTCCTCTCCCCCAAATTTTCTGGACCGTACTCCATCTCAGATAAAGTCAGTCTCTCTGTGTATAAGATCACCTATCCGAATGGCAAGGCTGCGTGGTTTCACATAAACCAGCTTAAGGCTATGGCTCGCAGAACAACCATGCACACCACATCTCGCTTGCAGCAGCAGATGAGCACGCCCCGCCCACGAACGACGTATTCCTACCCGCCCCCAACCTGTCCAGCACATCCTCAGACACAACTTCTACTCCATCCCCAGAGGCACGACTCCGCCTCTCCCTTCAACCAGCAGCGACAGCGATAGCAATAGCGACAGCCCCAGCACACCACGCTACGATTACGCCCTTGCACCAGGCCCCACTCCCAGCGATTCTGAACATGATTCCAGCGACCCCTTCGACATAACGTACATTAAAGCCCCTGACCCAGACCCACCGCCCGACGATTATGGATTAACCCCTAGCAGATCCAACCTCAACACAAGATTCTGGCACCGAGACAATTCGCTCAGGCTCATCCGGAATGATGAGATGGACCCCAATTCGCCCCAAGCAGCTTTAAAGTACTTACTCCAGTCAAGAGTGTGGCAGCCGGGAGAAGATGATGACATAGAGTCTGACTCCCACCAAACAAATCCCTTTGCAACTCTGTTCGCTATTGAGCAATGAGGTAAATTATGGTAAAAAGGAACCGATGGAGAGATACGGTGTCCTTTCTGATGGAACCTGCACCAAGTTTGTAATGTATGTTTGTTTGTTATTGTGAATGTTAAATGGTGTTTGTTATGGTGTTTCATGGCCCCACGCCACCACTCTTTTAACGCCCACTGGCAGTTAATGGAACTAGTTTGTCGGCAGACAACCAATCATAGAGGCAGCCCCCATGATGACCGTTCTTGCCGGTCACTCAGGAATTGGAGAAACGGCACTGGTCCCCGCCCTGCCTGAGGACCCCCATCTGGTCAGCTACGCTCGGGTAGAGCACATAATGTACTGGTCACCGTCCTACCCGGGGATTCCACCCATTCTTACCCGCCGCGGCCCATACGCACCCCATTTGGCACTTTAAGTTCAAAACTCTTTTGTTTGTTTATGGCGACCCTGAGGTTGCTTCCAGATGCTATTTACATCCTCAAACACTGGGATGGTAGATCACACAGGCTGCGAGACGGCTCGCACTGTGTCAGTATTTTTCTCGGATGTCCTGTCCCCAAATATCTGGTTTTAAACAAAAAAAAATGAGGGAGTCACAGGTGGCGATCAATTATAATGGGTAATCGGCAATAAAATCAGACAGACAGATACACAAGATCTTAAACAAGATAATAACAGAAATTATGCTTGTGTCCATAGAACTCGGGAACCTCAGGAACCTCAGAAGAAGAAAAGAAGAAGACAGAAAGAAGGAAAGATGAAGACAACCATAATGCTCTACAGTTGGATCTTAGCGGGATCCCTCCAGTTGCGCGCGGACGCTTCCCCCCTGACCCCTACCACACAGGCCGTGAATGTTTCCCACCCCTGCCATACACTAAACCCCGAGATAGTTACCGATACACCGACCTGGTGTGACAAGTTCATCACCTGGTATTCCCTGCCCTACGTTGTGGAAGCACTGTTAGTCCTGGCGATACTCTGCAGTGTTGTTCAGACCCTTCGACTCAGGGAATGGCGGAGGAAAGCCTCCCGCACCCCGGTATACACCCTCAGGTCCCCTGTTTTCGGACTTCAACAAACCCTCTTTAAGTGAAGTAAAGTACATCCGCTTTTGTGTGTGTTCGTTTCGTTTGATAAAGAAATATAAAACTCTGTGCCTGACTGCCAAGCCAGAGAGACCTGTGTTGCTGCTATTGTACAGTTTAAAATGCTGTAGATTATTTTTGGATTGATTGAAGATAGTTTAGTTAGGGACAGTTAGAGGTTCCAGTTTCTTATTTTGTAATGCATGCCTGAATGTCATAGCACCCCACAGAATTTTATAATGATATATGTACATAAAATAATTTAGGTAAAAGTTGCAATTCATAGGACAGAGCAGTGTAGAGCCTGTCAGTGCTTATGGTGCCCGACTTGGGAGGAGAACGAAGAAGGTGCAGTAATTTGATCCTTCACGCTTCGCGTTGAGGATCACAAGGAGGGTGTAGCCATCTGGGATGGCCACTTCCAGAATACCAAATGGACATTTGCAAAAATTGCAGGGAAATATGGACAATGCTAAGAAAGCAGGCAGGCACAGAGCCTGTCTCCATATTGGAGAAACAGCTCCCAGACAAGACCGATACTGCAGGTCCATTAGCATATGGATGGCCCATCTCCGGGAACAAAGAAAGATACTTAAGTAACCGATCTGGCCCCAGACCTCGCGGCGCCAGTTCCCCAAACTGAAAGCAGAAAACAAAGCAGGCCAACGGCCACCTAGGACACGCCCAGCCATCAGGGCACCCACCCCTTTATTGGTCAGGATCAATGCGAATGATCAAGAAATGGCCCAATTGATTGGGGCCAAGTTCAAGGCCTGCCCAAAAGCGCGCGAAGCCCCCTTCGGGTATAAGAAGAAGGCCCCGAGAGAAAATAACTCTCTTGGACTTGGCTCTCACAGCGGAGAGCCCCGTCCACCAGCTACACCAGAAGCAATTAAGTCCAAGGTCAACGCACGCAACCAGACGGACGACCTTAGCTTCGACCCCAGCAGCCTCAGAACCGAACAACGGCCATTGTTCCTCTGACTGAGTGGACGCCCAAAGCTAAGTATAGGCTTTAGCAGTAGTGATAGTTTAGTCTGTAGTATTTTGTGCATGAGTAGATATTAACTGTGTGTGGAAATAAATAATATTAGGGGCTCTGGGCTAAATCTCTGGCTTTTAAAGCAGACCAAGACAGGCCAGCAGCACGGTTCAATTCCCATACCAGCCTCCCTGAACAGGCACCGGAATGTGGCGACTAGGGGCTTTTCACAGTAACTTCATTGAAGCCTACTTGTGACAATAAGCGATTTTCATTTCATTTCATTTCATATTGACTTTGAACTAACTAACCAGTGTACCGACTCTTTGATCAGTATTCGGGTTTGAACCTTGTGGCGGTATCGAAAGATACCTGGCGACTCTAAAGCAAACGTAATTAGAATTAAGGAAGGCGACCATATTGACCGCCATATTTAGAAACAACCAAAGAGAGCAACATATTCACCTCCATTCCAGACATTCCCTTGGGTTCCTATACTCCCTTTGCTGCACTCTCCTGTGAGAGGGATATTTCCATGGCCTTCTTTAAGTCCAGCAAAGGCTTAGCCAGTGACCTCCACTGATGTGGGATCTGATGGGAATGCTGGGGGAGGTGTGATGGAAGGCTGGAGGATTCTGATCGGTGGAATGGGGGGGGGTGTTGCGGTCTGGCACAGGGGCAATATTTGCATTGTGGGAGGGAGGCGGGCTCTCAATGGACTTTGGAGGCCACCTCCAATATGCACTGACCCCCTTGACCGACCACGGGGCCCACCTCGTTAGGGCCACGCTTGGAAATACTTGCACCAATCCACGCCTGCGCGAATCACGGCCGAGTGGCCTAGAGCATCACGTGGGCCTGTGGAATCGAGCTTCCAGCCCATTAATTGGAGGCAAATGGGTGCAAATGACCAATCTGCATTGTCCTGCCGACATGGGGCATGTAGCTCGCTGCCACTGGCAGTGGGGGACCAGTGCATCGGTTTAGCTCAGTTGGCTGGACAGCTGGTTTGTGATGCTGAGCGAGGCCAACAGCATAGGTTCAATCCCTGTACCGACTGAGGTTATTGTCAACCTTGCCCCTCATCACCAGTCAGCTCTCCACCTCAAAGAGGAAAGCAGCCTATGGTCATCTGGGACTATGGTGATTTTAGCTTACTTTATTACAACAGTGGCCACATTTCAAAGAACACTGAATTTAAAAAAATATTTTTAACAATTTATTCTGTTATGGGATGTGAGCATCACTGGCAAGGCCAGCATTTATCATCCACCCCTAATCCCCCGGGAAGGTGGCGGTGAGCTGCCTTCTTGAACTGCGGCAGTCTATGTGGTGTCAGCAAACCCACAGGGAGGGAGTTAGGGAGTTAGGCTGTTAGGGAGGGAGTTACTGGTTTTTGACCCAGCGACAGTGAAGGAACGGGGATATATATCCAAATGAGGATGGTAATAATAATATGAATGGCTTATTGTCACAAGTAGGCTTCAATGAAGTTACTGTCCAGGTGACGGTGTTCCCAGGTGTCTGCTGCCCTTGCCCTTCTAGTTGGTAGTGGTCGCAGGTTTGGAAGGTGTTGTTGAAGGAAGCTTAGTGAGTTGTTTTGGGATGTTTTGAGGTTCTGAAAGATGCCATTTTCATTTTTGGAGGGGCAGGCCATAAAAATTCTCATAATAGGATTATATTTGTGGCATTAGGGGCCCAGGAACCAATATATGTCAATATTGATGGATGAGCAGCACTTAGTGTGAAGAAGCAACATGGTTTTAGATAAGCTGAAGTTTATGGAGTTATAAAGGTATAAAGTGCACTTCAGTAGCAGATGGGCTGAAGTAAGTGTAGGAAAGGGACGCCGTGGAGGTAGAAGTAAGCAGCATTTTTGTTGGAGAGGGTATGGGGAGTACGTGGGTAAGCCAAGGACAGACGTATTGGCGAAATTAGCTAATGCAGGTTTATCAAAGTCATCACACTTTGGCATCTAGCCACCTAAAATGGCTGATTCCCTATTAATTTGGCCAAAACCCGATTTAAAATGGCTAACCGAAAAGGCTGATGGGAAAAGCAGCCAACAGGACACAAACGGACAGCTGCAGACAGAATAGCGTATTCGGCTCTGGGGAAGTCGGCCCAGATCGATACTCAAGACTATTAGCAGCACATCAACCCAGACATCTGCAGTTTAATCGGCTATCCCCGGGAATAATTGGAACATATTAGCAATTGAATGCCGGGCCAGACCTGTCGGCGCCTGCAGTGGCCGAAACAAAGACAGGTGAACGACCACCCGCCCCCCCGATCGAGGAATCGCCCCGTTATTGGACATATCGAACCCAGTGATTGGGAACAAGTCCAATCACTTGGGACTCAGGGTCAAGGGCTGCCCCGAGAGGCGGGAAGCCCCTGGGCCCTATAAAGTGAGGGGCCAAGTTCAGATCTCTCTCTCTCTCCCTTATTCACCTGCTCGCAGCCTTCGCAAGAACCTTCAGCAAAGAACCGTAAGTTTGACTCCAGCGATCGCTACCCGATAGAGATTCCTAGCCATCAACCCGTATCAGCCTTTTTGAATCCCGCAGGCCAGATCCAATTCGATAAGCCATTCGTTTCCCTGACCTGGTGGGCCCTTCCTAAAGTTAAGTATTGGCCAGTAGTGGTAGGTTTCGATATAGAGAGTAGGATTATTGTGTAAGCATTACTTGTTGTATATAATAAATGACCGTTATTTCAATCTTACTAAGCGGTGTGCTGACTTATTAATCATAACTTGAGCTTGAACCACGTGGCGGTATCAGAAAGATACCTGGCGACTCGTGAGCAAAGGTGACATAATCAGAGCTTATAAACTAAGGCTAAAAAGAGCAACAGGCACTACATTTATTTTTCTCTCTCTCTGTAATAGAGGAAGATGCAGATGTTAAAAAGGCAAATTTGTTTTGGTGACTTTCCTGATCGAGACCTGAGTTTAGAGTCAAAGGGGGTGTTTGCTTTGTTCATATGCCAATCTAAGCCACTGGGTAATGCCTCAAATATCAGACAAGTCCTCTGGTGGGTATTGAATATCATTCTCTCAGTTGTTGACTTTTAATGAACCCCTTGATTCTGTGGCTCAGACCAGCTGTTTGCTGGCCGTTTTCAATTTGTGTCTGGCCTCCAATCCTCACAGCTCATTTACCCATCAACCTTCCGTTGACTGCAGGCTGCACAAGGAAGGTGCAGAGTGCTGAATGCTGCCTGACACCAACCCCCCACTTTTTCCTTTCCATTGCCTGAAGTAGAGGTAACCAAGCCTGCATTTCTCACTGAGAAGCACTGTGTTTGAACGTTTTTTGGCTATTCTTATAATGTCACTTATTCCAATGAACGAAGCAACAGGGTTTATTTCAGATTTTTGTCAACTAACAAAACTGAGCCTTGCTTGTCTCAGGCGTCTTCAGATTTTCTGGCTCCACAAACTGCAGCAGATGTCAGGAAATACTGCGATTCAGAGATTTGCTAATATTAGCCCTCGCTCAGAACTTTCCGCCTGTGCAGCGACTTCACGTAAACAAGCAAAATTAACTCGGGAACGGCCCAACCGCCTTTTTCAATTAATTCTTTTCTTCATCAACAACTTTTCAAAACTAATCTAGAGTTTCTCAGTCTGCCTACCTGGTGCTTCGACTGCAGAGTTGGTGCATAGATGGGTGGGTGATTGAAGGAGGAGGTGATTTGTTATGTTCTAGGTGTAACATAAGCGGCTTCCTTGTGGTGAACTAGACAAAGGAAGGTTCAGACGTGGAGATAACTTCAACATGTTTATTAAACTATTTACACTTCTATTACTCGGGTTCGACACTACTGCTAATCCTACTATAGCTACCCAGACTGACTAACCAGTTGCTGCAATCCACGTGGTGGGTGTAATATTGAATCAACCCTGTGTCTCTACTCACTGACTGTCTCCACTGGAAAGAGGCAGATCATGTATGTGGTGTCCTTTATATATGGGTTGGTGTAATGCCCTCCTGTGGTCGTGTCACCTCTGTGTGTATCGTGATTGTCCATTGGTCGTGTCCTATCTAACTGATCTATTGGTTGAGTGTGTGTGTGTGATGTTTCTGGTGCTCCCTCTAGTGTCTAGCTAGCCTACATGTATTTACATTGATGCACATCACCACATCCCCCTTTTTTATATGTTACATATTTTCTGTACACTTTCAGAAAATTGAACAAAAAACAGGTGGATAAGTTAAGGTATATACAAGTCATGGGAACAGTGATTAAACAATCAGTCCAAATCATTTGTGTGAGTCCAAAAACCATCAATCATCATGGTCAAATGTCTCTCTTGGTTATGAACGCCATCAACGTCCCTGTGCCACAGGAACCAAGAAGTGGTCAAATCACTTTGCTGTCTGATTTGGAGTCTTTTTTTTTTCTCGATGTTTGTGATGGTGCTGTCGAACGGCATATTGTAGCTGATAAGTCATTGACGTTGAAGAGGTACCATCAACAGTGTCATTCGAGGTCATGGATGTGCCACATGTTGAAGTTGGATAAGACTGTACATACTGGTTCTGGCCACATGCTGTGCTGGAAGGGTGATCCTGCTGAGAACCGTTGAAGCTTGTCGCATTGGAAACAGAATTGCTGCTCGCATAAATACCTGGTGATGGTGTGAAACTAGAACCTTGCATCTGATAGGAATATGCCATCTGGCCAGGCTGGGGTGCAGCAAATCCTGGGCTGTAACTAAGGCATCCAGTCTGTAGTGCAAATTGCACTTGCGGTAACCCTCCTTCGGTCTTGATTCCATTAGTGGGCAATCCGTAGTGCTGGTCTGTTTGAGAATATGCTGCATAGACTGCTGGCTGCAGCATGTCTGAATACTGGGTTTGTCCAGCATGAGCTGTCATTGGCTGCACTGCTGGTGTGGAAAGAATGTGTGGATATACCTGTGGTGAATATTGGTGTATTCCTCTTGGACTGTAGCCGCTGCTTGTTATTACTGACCCAGTGTAATTGTTAAGTGATCCATCTCCTGTCGTTGTGGCATCTGCTGTCACCCTGAGCGTGCCATCACTGAGGTTGCGGCACTCCCTGTCTGGAGTAAAGTCCGGCTTACGTGAATCAGAGTCGGCGTTTGGTTGCTCCCCATCTGGAGTCTGGTCTGTTTTAACTGAATCAGTGTTGGTTTGTTGATGCTCCCCGTCCGGAGTCTTAGCAGGTTCACTGGAGTCAGCTGAGATTTCTTGAAGCTGCACGTCTGGAGTCGGAACATGCAGGAATGCATTGACTTGTGGAGAGGTTCGAGCGAATGAGGGTAGACGTATCGTGGTGTCACGGGAGTCATTAGTGGTCTCACAGTGATCGTTGTGTGCCTCTGTACACACTAGCTGAGGTCTGTCACTTTGCACATCTTGCATGGGAAGTGGGATGCTGTCGTCACTCGTCTCACATACCGTGGGTAGAGCCTCAGTAGATGCTTGTTGTTCACTTGGGTTGGATAAATTGTCAGAGTCTTCATCTGGTGGCACAAACAATGTGGGTGGACTGTCATTGTCTTGCTGTTGTCCTTCATTTGGGCTTGTACTGTCATCGTCGCTTTGTTCTTCACTGTAGCATGATAGACCGTCATGGTCGTCCTGCTGTGCACTGGAGCGTGGTAGACTGTCATAGTCTTCTTGCTGTTTACTTGAGCATGGCAGACTTGCATCGTCTGCCGCTAGTTGGTCAGAGGAGGTTGCTAGACCCTCATGGTCTTGTTCCTGCAAGGACTGCGCATCGGAGTCTTGCGTTGCTTCTATCGTGGAGGCTGTCCACGAGCTCGCTGCGGAGGCTTGTGACACTGGAGTCACTTCTTGTTCGTGCAAGGACTGCGCTCTGGAGTCTTGCGTTTCTGCAATTGTGGAGTCTGTCCACGAGCTCGTTATGGAGGCTTGTGACACTGGAGACACTTCTTGTTCATGCAAGGACTGCGGTGTGAAATCTTGCATGTCTTCTTTCGTAGAGTCGGGAACCCTAAGCGGTGCGTGGACCACGCTCTGTGTGGCAGCAGGCCGCTCTCTTTGGGCTTTTACCGCTCTCTGTCTCTTGGTTTCAGGCTGCAGCATAATCCTGCACTCACGAGTCGGGATGTCATATCTGCTGGGCTGTAGATCCTCAAATCCGAAGAACTCATCGTCGGGGTCGTCAATGTGCAACACGTCTCGTTGCCGATCGGATTTGGTACTGGGGTAGCCTCCCAAGGTGAAAGGCTCGTCTGAGTCGTTGTCTTCCAAGACCACATCATCACGTGTTGTGTCGGAGCTGGCATTGGGCTCGCGTGGTCCAGAGAAAATGTAAAGGTCGGTTTCGAAGTATTCAAGGTCGGAATCATCGGTTTGGGCGTAGGTAACTGCTTGTTGCAAGGTTCTTCGGAGGTTAATTTCATTTCCTGGTTCAATTTGAGGCATTGTGCTGTCATTCTAGGTGAAGGAAGGTTGTTTTACGGCTTTAAAAGATTTTTTTCTTTGATTTGGGACGTTTCCCCTTTAAATGGGCCTCTGATGTCATGACTCATGTGACATCATACGTAGGAAACGTTTGCGCATGCGCAAATCGCTGTTCCTGTACCTGGGGCCGTTTTCAGGATTGCGCAGGCACGGCGTCTTGCGAATGCGCAAACGGACCTTCCCGTTCTGTGCGCTTCTCGCGCAACTCCGCAAGTGCAGTCCCTTTTGAAAGATGACCGCCAATCAAAATTGTTCTCTGCTCCGGGATCTCGGCCTCGTGGTGAGTACTGGCGCTTCTCTTACCTTTTCTTGCTGGTTGGAGTGTGTTTTCCTCACAGTATTTGCCGAATTTGTCCAGGACTGCCTGGAAGTCGCTCCTGTTTTGCCCCTTGGAGAACTTGGATTTTTAAAAGATTTCTTCTGCTCTGGCACCGGCGATGGTGAGCAGAAGCTCTGTCTTTTCAGCATCGGCCAGGTCTTCTAGTTCGGCTGCTACCAGGAAGAATTCAAACATTTGCCGGAATGCCCGCCAGTTTTCGCGGAGATCGCCGTGGCACTGGAGCTGCTGCGGAACCCGGATCTCGAACATCTTGCCTGGGTATTGTTGCTGGTTGTCACTGTACGCTGAGGTATGGCTATATGGATTGAAACAGTTCACTCTGGTAACATGATTTGTTATGTTCTAGGTGTAACATAAGCAGCTTCCTTGTGGTGAACTAGACAAAGGAAGGTTCAGACGTGGAGATAACTTCAACACGTTTATTAAACTATTTACACTTCTATTACTCGGGTTCGACACTACTGCTAATCCTACTATAGCTACCCAGACTGACTAACCAGTTGCTGCAATCCACGTGGTGGGTGTAATATTGAATCAACCCTGTGTCTCTACTCACTGACTGTCTCCACTGGAAAGAGGCAGATCATGGGCGGGATTCTCCACTCCCGCGCCGAAGTGGCCGCGCCGTCGTGAACACCGTTGAGGTTCACGATGGCGCGGAACGGCCTCGGTCCCGACCGATTGAGGCCCTGACAATGGGCCAGGATCAGGGCCGCGTCATCTACATGCGCCAGGGCTTGTCACCCGCGTAAAAGCGGCGCCGCATAGATGACGCGGCCGGCGCCGCATAACGGGCGTCATCCGCGCATGCGTGGTTGCCGTCCTCTCTAAGTCCGCCCCGCAAGATGATGGGGGACGGATCTTGCGGGGCCGCGGAAGGAAGGAGGTCCTCCTTCAGAGAGGACAGCCCGACGATCGGTGGGCACCGATCGCGGCCCACCCCACATTCCAGATAACCCCCCGTGCAGGATCCCCCCTCGCCCCCCCACAGGCCGCCCCCCCAGCGTTCACGCACCGCCCACGACTGCAGCGACCAGGTGTGGACGGCGCCGGGGGGAACCCGCCGTTTTGGCCTGGCCGCTCGGCCCATCCGGGCCTCAGTATAGCGGGGGTGCTGGAGAATCGCCATTTTGGGTGTCTCCGGCGATTCTCCGGTCTGCGGCCCGCGAAACCCGACCGGGCCGTTCCTGCCGCTTGGGAGAATCGCGGGAGGGCGTCGGACCGGAGTCCCCGGAAATTTTGGCGGCCCAGGCGATTCTCCCAACCGGCGTGGGAGTGGAGAATCACGCCCCATGTGTGTGGTGTCCTTTATATATGGGTTGGTGTAATGCCCTCCTGTGGTCGTGTCACCTCTGTGTGTATCGTGAATGTCCATTGGTCGTGTCCTATCCAACTGATCTATTGGTTGAGTGTGTGTGTGTGATGTTTCTGGTGCTCCCTCTAGTGTCTAGCTAGCCTACATGCATTTACATTGATGCACATCACCACAGGAGGTATTCTGGCTCTTGCACATCCCTGATTATCTTCACTTGTTGCATTGTTTTTAGCTGTCAAGGCTCTGAGCTCTGGGCCTATCTGCCTCCCCACTTTGCTTGTTCCGGCTGATATTCATTATGCGAGGCAGGAGGAAAGGGTGACCATTTTCCACATCTGCTGTCTCAGATGTCTCCCATTCATCTCCTCGTGGAACAAGGTCACTGACCCAGAGGTTCTGGAGCATGCTAGTTCCTTAAACAAACAATCAGTACTAAACCACAGCTATCTCCAATGGCTTAGAACAAGAACAAAGGAAATTACAGCACAGGCACAGGCCCTTCGGCCCTTCAGCCTGCGCCGATCCAGATCCTTTATCTAAACCTGTCTTCTATTTTCCAAGGATCTACTTCCCTCTGTTCCCCGCCCGTTCATATATCTGTCTAGATGCATCTTAAATGATGCTATCGTGCCCGCCTCTACCACCTCCGCTGGCAAAGCGTTCCAGGCACCCACCACCCTCTGCGTAAAAAACTTTCCACGCACATCTTCCTTAAACTTTCCCCTTTTCACCTTGAAATCGTGACTCCTTGTAATTGACACCCTCACTCTTGGAAAAAATTGTTGCTATCCACCCTGTCCATACCTCTCATAATTTTGTAGACCTCAATCAGGTCCCACCTCAACCTCCGTCTTTCCAACGAAAACAATCCTAATCTACTCAACCTTTCTTCATAGCTAGCACCCTGCAGGCAACATCCTGGTGAACCTCCTCTGCACCCTCTCTAAAGCATCCACATCCTTCTGGTAATATGGCGACCAGAACGGCACGCAGTATTCCAAATGTGGCCTAACCAAAGTCCTATACAACTGTAACATGACCTGCCGACTCTTGTACTCAATACCCCGTCCGATGAAGGCTTGTTCAGAGGAGAGATCATGGCTGTGCTCCCAAAGATCTTCCGTACGGCGTGAGAATGGATGTTGGGCAGGATTCTCCGACCCCGGGCCGGGTCGGAGAATCGCCAGGGGGAGGGCGGGGGGTGCCGCGATTCACGCGATGCCGATCTGACGCCGGTCCGCTGATTCTCCGATGACCGGAGAATCGGCGCCATTGGCGCCATTGGCGTCGGTGAGGTCAGCGCGGCGTCGGTCATGGGGCTGCTCTTCGCGGCCCCCCCCCCCACCGGTGATTCTGCGCGCGCGTTGGGCCGAGTGGACGGCGAGATAGGCCGAGTCCCACCGCCGCCGTTCACGTGTGGTCCTACCTGGCGGGACCTCACCGTTCATTCTGTGGGGGGCGGCCTGGTGGGGGGGGGGGGGATCCGATCCCGGGTAGGGCCTCCACCGTTGCCTGGCCCGTGATCGGGGCCTACCAATCGGCGGGCCGGCTTCTCCTGGTGGGGGCCTATGTTCCTCCACGCCGGGCTCCTGTAGCTCTCCACCATGTTGCGTCGGGGCCGGCGCGGAGAAGGAAACCCATGCACGAATTTGCGCCGGCCGTAACGGCATGCGTGAATTCTCGCTGGCCGCAGCGCGCATGTGAAGACCCACGGCACCCATTTGTCGCCGGTATCGGCAGCTGGAGCTGTGTGAGTCGCTCCAGTGCCGTGCTGGCCCCTGTGAGGCGCAGGATCGCTGATCCTGGGGGCCTGTTGACGCTGTCGTAAAACGCGACGCCATTTACAGCGGTGTCAACACTTAGCATCAGGATCAGAGAATTACGCCCGGTATCTTTTTATATTTTGGGGGGAATTTTGTGTTATTTTGTAAAGAAGGCTGTGTGTGTGCAAATTATTTAAATAAGCTGGGGAAAGGTTTGTCTGAAGAATTGAGAGATGAAAAGGAGTATAGGTGCTAAATGCCTGCATTTGTAATGAAACTACGGTCAAGTGGTTTTATAAGTAATAAGTAAAGGTTAGGAATTTGCATTCGGGACCTATTTATTTCAGCTGTTAAATTTCAAAGAAGAGCAAAAGGCTTTTACAGCTTGCAACGGCTTCATAGGTAAACAAGGGAAGGTTATTACATTCTATTTGCTCCCAAAACCGGGGGCAATAGGGGCTGGTTTAGCACACTGGGCTAAATCGCTGGCTTTTAAAGCAGTCCAAGCAGGCCAGCAACGTGGTTCAATTCCCGTACCAGCCTCCCCGAACAGGCGCCGGAATGTGGCGACTAGAGGCTTTTCAAAGTAACTTCATTGAAGCCTACTTGTGATCATAAGCGATTTTCATTTCATTTTTTTCAATAGGAAAGCCATGAAGGATTTTACATTTTGGAAAAGTTACGTTCAAAGGACTGCTAGGAACAATTGAATTGAAGATGAAAGGGGCAGGTGATATCTAAGGAGAGATGTTGAGCTGATTTGGAGTTGACTGTGTGAGTAAAGTAAAGTTTGAATCAGTCATCCAGTCAAGCCAGAAAAGTCATGGGCAGTGAAAAAGGTGTCCTGTTCTGAAGTGCTTGCATTTCCACAGCAGAGTGGAAGCGAGCTTGAGAAATTATATTCTTTTATTAAAGCAACAGCAGTTTTGTCTTGGCTAATATTCCTGCATTTTTACAGTTAAACTCCGATAAGTGTGTTTATTGTGGGTCTGACCAAGTAGGGAGTCTTTTGGGGGAATATTTTGTCAGACTATTTTTAAATGTGTAACTGTAATCTTGCATGCTCAAGCTTTCTTTTATTCTTTAAATGTTTTACTTTTAATTAATTTTTAAAATCCCAAAAGTGTTACTTTATTTCTTGCCGCTGAGACCAGTGGGTCCGAGAATCGCCGGGGGCGGGGGGGGGGGGGGGGGGGGGGGGGGGGTGCGGGGGAGGGGGGGCGGCGTGAATCCCGCCCTGCCGCTCCGACGCCGGCTGCTGAATTCTCCGGCGCCGGTTTTTGGGCGGGGATCATGTCGCACCGGTCGAGGGCCATTGGCAGCGGCCACCCGGCAACTCTCAGTGCCCCGATGGGCCGAGCGGCCACCCGTTTTTGGCCAGTACCACCGGCGTTAAATGGACATGGTCCATCCCGGCAGGACCTGGCTTGGAGGGAGGCTTGCGGAGTCCTCGGGGGGCACGGGGGGACCCAGCCCATGAGAGGGGGGGGGGCCCACGGTGACCTGGCCCGCGCATGGGGCCCACCGATCTGCGGGCGGGCCTGTGCCGTGGGGGAACTCTTTCCCTCCACGCCGGCCTCTGTAAGGCTCCACCATGGACGGCGTGGAGAAGAAACCCCCTGCACATGTGCAGGAAACACGCCGGCAGTTCTGCGCATGCGCCAACTCACACCGGCCCAAGGCAGCCCTTCGCTGCCAGTTCGCGCAGCGCCAACCCTGCCGGCGCCGGCCGAGGAGGATTCCGCAACTTCCGGAGTGGTTTGCGCCGCTCTTGCCGCCTGCGTCGGACTGTCCTGCCAATTGCGGGAGAATCCCGGCCCAGTATGTTTTCATCTCGTTTTACGAATACATTTTAAGAATATTGTCCTTGAGCAAAGTTTCCCTTTGGCATTTGGTCTGCTTAGCAATTAACATCTGCCTTACAATGGTGAATTGACCATTGGGTTGTTACCTACTGTATCTCCAATACAAAAACACCTGCAAGTTGAGATACGAACATGGACACCAAAACAGACAACTTGGAGACAGTCCCAGCAGCCATGACCCCTGGAGGCTGACTGTTCAGAGGAGCTTCGGAGGAAGCCAGGAGAAATGAACTGGCCGAGACGAGGTGCCCAGAGAAAACAGGCGCCAGGGATCTTCTCAACCCACTGAACTCATCTCCAGCAAGTGCAGCAGGGATGAGGATGGGGCTCCTGAGCTGCACCAGATGATATTTATTTATTGCAAAGTTGACCACCTCGGCAGAAACCACTGTTTCATGAGACAGAGGGAAGGGCCTCTTTCTCCCCCGTAAAACTCTGCGACTCAAAGACTTTCAGGATTGTTTTAGGTTGATTTATAAGGTATAACAATGCTATGTTCTTGTGATATGAATAGGATATACATGTGTCTTTCACATGCCCCTTTGTGCCTCTATTTTAAAGATAGATCAACAACATAACAACATAACTGGTAGAAGGCTTGCTTTATTACACCATAGTGGAGCGTATATCATTGGTTTTGGGTAACTCAGGGAATTCTGGAGTGTACCAGCAGTGGGGAGAATGACAAAGGCTCTGCCAACATTAAGGGAATATTCTGGAGCCTGATGTCACTGATTAAGCTTCAAGTGTAATTGTTATGGGCGGCACAGTGGCTAGCACTCTTGCTTCTCAGTGCCAGAGACCCTGGTTCGATTCCCGGTTTGGGTCACTGTCTGTCTCGGAATCTGCATATCCTCCTCATATCCACGTGGGTTTCCTGCATGTGCTCCGGTTTCCTCCCACAAGTCCAAAGATGTGCGTGTTAGGTGGATTGGTCATGCTAAATTGCCCCGTGTGGTCCAAAAGTTACGTGGGGCTGCTGGATTACGCGTAGGGTGGAGCTGTGGGCTTAGTAGTAGGGTGCTCTTTCAGAACCATGAAAATACAGATCCCCATGATACACGAACAAGGTAGAATTTGTTGCTCCTATTTCTAACTCCGGTTTATGGTGAGAGAGTCTTGCAGTTGACATTGGCTGTGGTGTAGACTCGATGGGCTGCATGGCCTCCTTCCAAATGTAAATTCTATGATTCTATGATAAGACATTAAGTGCGGTGTTTTTGAATGGTTTGCCAAAAGGGCAGCACGGTAGCACAGTGGATAGCACAATTGCTTTACAGCTCCAGGGTCCTAGGTTCTATTCCTGGCTTGGGTCACTGTCTGTGCGGAGTCTGCACATCCTCCCCGTGTGTGCGTGGGTTTCCTCCGGGTGCTCCGGTTTCCTCCCACAGTCCAAAGATGTGCAGGTTAGGTGGATTGGCCGTGCTAAATTGCCCTTAGTGTCCAAAATTGCCCTCAGTGTTGGGTGGGGTTACTGGGTTATGGGGATAGTGCAGATGTGTGGTTTTGGGTAGGGTGCTCTTTGCAAGAGCCGGTGCAGACTTGATGGGCTGAATGGCCCCCTTCTGCAGTGTAAATTCTATGTAAAATAAAGAGCGCAGATGCAGAAATAAATGCAATGTTTGAATTCTTTCCGTGCCTTCCACTCTGACTGGAGAAACTGCCATCCTGGCTTCATCAGCAGATGTATCTTTCTTGTCCTTATCGCTTTGAACAAGCAAGTTCTGTCTGCACGGTCTGGAAGGGGGTGGGTGGGGTCCCGTGGGGGTCCCCCTTTGTGATTGGTTAGTCAGTCAAACATGTTTCCATGTTTTCTGACGCAAATATTTTTTGGCCTCTGCTCCTGCACCATTTTAGTTTTGAGGACAAAAACCTGAAAACAACAAAATGGTCTCTGTTTTCAATCACGTTATATTTTAGAATTCGATTACCTCATATATGAAGCCTTGACTAGATTCCAGCCAATAACCGATGCCCAGGTATCCCTTATCCACGTTTTTATTGATAAAACATATTTTTTTGATGAGAGAGACAAAGTTAATCTTTTACATCTAATTGTTTCAATCCTTTGCTTAATTCAAGGTTTCCCTGACGTGCTAGCAGAATAGTCTAAATGCTTAAGGGTGGTTGGCCTTTTTGCTTCTCATTTTAAATAGTTTATCTTTTGTTGTGACTCTGTGGCATGTTGTTATTTTCTAATTTAAGGTGCAGGTCTGTGGATGTTATTGAGGTCAGGGGATCGCATCTATTGGATGGGACCAGGTGCCCCCATTCCTCTCAGGGGCAACCCCCCACCCCCCAGGCCTGTGTGCCTCTCTCAATGACACAGTCACCAATGACACAGAAGCCAATCGACTGCCCAGCACCTGAGCTCTTTGCTGTTCTAACGCAAGGGGAAGTGTGTTTGTGAATAATTAAACTATTATATTTGCCAATGATTCAACCCCTTTAGCGTGCAAACAGCTTGCCTGAAAGCAACAACAGAAGTCTAATGTACCATGTGTGTCACCTCAAGGTATCAACCCTCTTCCTGTTCTTATTAGTTTACATCTTCAAGAGGTAGTAGGGTTTTCGCAGCTTAAACAGACGCCACTGCAGGTATTAAAGACCGCAGCCAATGTCAACTGCAAGGCTCTCTCACCATAGACTGTAAGAAATACGTGCAAGAAATTCTACCTTGTTCCTGTACCGTGGGGATCTGTATTTTCATGGTTCTGTCAAGCTGTCGCTGGATTTATTGGCTCCATTCTGGTCTGGCAAAGAAGAGCAGCAGGTGAAAGTGTAAATTTTTGGAGACGAATATAGTGTTGATCACTTTGATTTAAAAAAGGCTTGACTTTATATAGCACCCGTCCTAACTTCAGAACACACTAAAATGCTACACAGCCAATGAAGTATCTTTATGATGTAGCCACTGTTTCAATGTAGGAAATGTGGCAGTCAATTTGTGCACAGCAAGCTCCCACAAAACGGAAGTTTGCTAATGAGCTGATCAGTTATTCTTCTTATGATGTTGTTTGAGGGACTGAGGGGAACACCTTGGTATATCTTTGAAATGGTCCCATGGGACCTTTTATTTTCAAACTGATTAGGCCTCAGTCCAAAAGACAGTGGGCCAGGACGTCCGGCTGTTCACACCATTGGGATCTTCTGGCCCTACCGGCAGCAATGCTTTCCCGGCAGTGTGGGGTGGATTCAATGAGAAATTCCATCATTGACAGTGGAGGGCCAGAAGATCCCGCTACCGATCAATGGCGGACTGCCGCCCTCCACCGAGAAACACGCTGTGGGGGGTGTCAGAGAACCTTGCCCAGTATCTCTGACGGTGTTGCACTGGGGATGTGAGCCTAGATTACGTGCTGAAGTCTCTGGAGTAGGTCTTGAAACTCAGACCTCAGACTTGGAAGCAAGAGTTCTACCCACTGAACCTCAACTGCAAATGCAAAGTAAAACCTCCTGTAGAAAGGAAATTAAGGGTTGCAATATATCCTTCCTTATGCTCAGTTTTCTCCTCTAATCCAGTGTCGTTCCGTGGCTGATGGACACTTACTGGTACAATACCCACTAGGCACTCACCATGTGTGAAATTGGGGACTGAGGGCAAAGTTTTAATTGGTTCTTTTGTAATTAATATTCTCCCCATTTGTTTCAATGAAGTGAATGATTGCTGGCTTGGGTACAGAAAACCAGAGCCTGAGCATCATCAGCATTGCCCATCAAGGCTAGGTATAATCTATACTTGATGGGCATTTGAAAATGGGCACCCCCTCTACTCCATCCCAACAGGAGTCTATAGATAACCACCAGGAACGCCACGAGTGAGGTTTGGCTCAGTCTTAATAGTCCTCACTCAGAACGTTGTTGAGCTCATGCACCACTCTCGTAACTTGAGCACATAATGGCGATGATTTTCTTCAATAGAAATGAAAAGCAGGGGAGATGTAGAATGGGCAGTTGATCCAAAATTACCCAAAGTCAAAATTACATTTGGTTTCAGCCAGCACCCGCCTGCAGACCCGAGGGTCAGTCGCATTGCTGGTCAATGCAGCTTTTGGATGAGATGTTAAGCTAAGCCTTGCCAACTGTACGTAAAAGATCCTGTGATACTATTTGAAGAATAAGTGCCTTGGCTCACACTTATCTCGCAATCAATAGTGATAAAACAGATTATCTAGCCATTTACTTCTTTGCCACTGGTGGAAGCTTCATTGGCAATTTGGCTGGCCCTTGTTCCTATAATACAACAGTGGCAACATGCCAAAAGTATGTCAGTGTGTTTCTGGAGAGGTTGTCATTGAGAAAGCTTTTATATAAATGGAAATTATTTCTAACACGAGGGGCAAGGACTAAACACCTCCCCTAAACACCTTCCCTCACTCAGTCTATCCCTCTGCCTCTTCTTATTTATTCTTTCACGGGATTTGGGCATTGTTGGTTAGATCAGCATTTATTGCCCATCCCTAAGTGCCCTTCGAAAGTTGGTGGTGAGCTGCCTTCTCACCTGCATTGAAAGGATGTAACAGCCTGCGGGAAAGTTTTTCCCTTAAAGGAACATTGCCATTCAAATCCTTGTTTTGAACTCCTCCTAACCATGGCCTCGCCCTTTCCTATTTCTATAAACCTCCCCCAGCCCTATAATTCCTTATGATCTCCGTCTGAACGCCGTCAATTCTGCTCGCTTCTGCTTCCTGAATTTTCATTGCACGAGTATTGGCAGCCATACCTGCAGTTGCCTGGGCCCTCAGTCCTGGAGTTAGCTCCCTTACCCTCTGCACATCGCTACTATAACCAACCTCTTTGACCGCAACTGCCCTAATATCTCCTTATGTGTCACCGTGGCAAATTTATTTCGATGATCACCCCTGTGAAGCACCTTGGAATGTTTTCTTGCTTTTGAGGCACTATTTAAATATAAGGTGTTACCTTTTCAGTAAAGGGCAGGGTTTTATGGCCCAATTGTGGCTGGGCAAAGTCGGAAAATGTGGCGAGCCATCCAAAAGCCCATTAACTTTGTCAGGAATGGACGATCCCGTCGGTGGGCGGGACTGGAAAATTCTGGCTTTTGGGCCATTTCGCGGTCTCTGTGACAGTCATGAGTAATTGCATCAATACTTGTGTCAGCCTCTAAGTGCATTAAACTTTATTGGGTGTATGTTTCGAAATGACCGCACCTCTGCATCGCAACAATTTCAGGTTCAGCATGATAACTGTGAGTGTAGTCTTGAATCTTTCAAAGAAGTTTGTTTCAGGATCTGAGTGTGTAATTACTGTGGGCCAATGTAAGTTGCTGGATGAAGGCAATGTTTTATTCCCTTTGATAGGAGCCATGTTGAAAGGTTTATGCAGATTCCTTTCAATTTTTGGGAAACCTGATTAAAATGATCATAATCAAGGGCGAACGTACTGAGACTAAACTTTCACCTTGACTGCCAGATTTGTGGTATTCCCTGTTCATAGAGTCACAATGTTATAACCCACACGGGTCTTCCGGGGTAGGGATGATTCACTGCCCCATGGAGCTTGCAGACTACGAGCTCCTTTGATAAGGGGGGTTGGGGTACCCTTAATAATGTCTGACATTGTACGAATAGAGTCAAGGCACCAAATGGAGAAGACCTAGTAGGGAACTACTGGAGCTGTACATAATAGTTAACGTGTTAAATAATGTAAGTTTTGTTTTCTCTACAAACTCGGTGTGGACTCTTCGTTGCTCTTACAAAATATAAAATCCCTACAGTCCAGAATTAGGCCATTCGGCCCATCAAGTCTGCACCGACCCTTATTGATAAGCCTATTAATAAGCTGTTAATGATGCCTTGAACTAAATCTCAGCTCTGGTCTTTGCTCTGTTAATACCAAGACTTCCCAGTTGAACATGTAGCATGAAAACAAGCAGAGAAGTTTAATTTCACTACATTATGAATTGTGGTTTGAAAGTTCTCTGAGTCCAAAGCAGTCAGGATTGGCTCAGCTGCATGTTATACAGGCTGGCCCATGTTCAGTTCCCTTGCAGCCAATAGAATTTCCAGTGATGCCCACATCTCTGGAAAGAATAAAAAATAAATCAGATGTTACACTTGACAGGGGGACAGTGCCACCCTTATTATGCCATTGCGTAAGCTTAACTTCGATCACCGATCTCAACCAGCACTGAACCTCGTTCGCCTGAGTTCTCCAAGGTGAAGAGGCTAAACACGGCTGGTAGGTCGCGCCCAAACTGTGTGTGTGCGGCCAGTTCCCAGCCGCGCATGTGCAACAGGTCCCGGGCTTATCAGGAACTTGAGTTCCCAACCTCGGACCTCAGATTAAGTCAAGTGTTTGAGTTTCATCACAGAAGGCACATGGAATATTGGACTTTATTGGAAGGGTTTGGAATATAAAAGCAGGGATTCTTGCTATAATTGGTGAGAATGCACATAGATACTATATATAGTTTTGGTCTCCTTATTTATTATTTATATTGGAGGATGTTCAGAAAAGGTTTACTACTATGTTGATGCCTGGGGTGAAGGGGTTGCTTAATGAGGTTGAGCAGGTTGGGCTAAGATTAGAGACTGGGTAAATTAGGCCTAAACACTAGATTTCAAAGCTAGGTTTCAAAGAAACATATGAGATAATGAAGGTGCAATTTAGAAAAATGAGAAGTGTTCTCATTGAAACATGTAAAATTCTGAGGGGATTTGTCAGGGTAGATGCTGGGAGGGGATCTAGAACTAAGGGGAACCGTTTCAAAATAAAAGGTATTTTATTTAAGGCAGAGGTGGAATGGAATTTTTCGGTTCGGACTCCCGTACGTGAATCCCAACAATTTGCAATTTGTATGACTGTGAGGGAAGACTACTAAACCACAGAAGTGATATTACTGACCAATAGGTATATCTTATGTGAAAACAAACGTTAATTTAAACACAGAATAAATCACATTGGCAACATTCGACTAGATTTCCAATTAACAGTTAAAATAGTTCTTAAATAATAGGAGAAAAAACTTTAATTCCCTATCTACACCTGCCACTATATATTCGAATTAAACAACCCTGTACAGTTCAAATACCACTTATGAATAAAGTTAACAATCAGGGTTACGTGCTCCTCTGTGCAGACCTTTGTAAAAAGACCCTTTCTTTCTTGTCAAACTAAAATCCTACGGTAAACTGCAAAACTACAGGCAAACATGGCCCCTCCCATTTATTACATCATTTTGATCCAAGCATAAGGCATTTTCCAGTCTCCTCCCATTAAGATGACCCATGAATGCTTAACCAGGACGCAACACAATCCATCATGGATTATCTACACCCCAGGGAACCTCCAAAACATAAACAATATTCCATTAGCCATCTCTATGTAAACAAGTAAATGGTTAAAAGCAATTTTTACTTCACCTTAACCACCCCGTAATTACAGCTCCAGCAGACATATTGTCTGTATGTATTTGAACCCAGGGATGTTAATTACATTATGACAACAAAATATTAGATATAATGGATAGGATTCTCCGGATCCCCAGCCGCGTGTTTCTCTCTGGCATACCATTCACTGGCCGCTGCATTCTCTACTCCAGCTGCCTGTCAATGGAGTTTCCCATTGAAGTCACCCCCATGCTGCCGGGAAACCCGTGGGCAGAGGTACACTGTTGGCGGGAAAAGAGAATCTGAATTGCTGGAGAATTCCATCAATGAATAACAATTTCATCCATTCATCACACTTCTCTCAGAAGGGGCAGCACGGTAGCACAGTGGTTAGCACAATTGCTTCACAGCTCCAGGGCCATTCGATTCTGGCTTGGGCCACTGTCTGTGCAGAGTCAGCACATCCTCCCCGTGTGTGTGTGGGTTTCCTCCGGGTGCTCCTGTTTCTTCCCACAGTCCAAAGATGTGCAGGTTAGCTGGGTTGGCCATGATAAAGTAGTGTCCAAAATTGCCCTTAGTGTTGGGTGGGGTTACTGGGTTATGGGGATAGGGTGGAGGTGTTGACCTTGGGTAGGTGCTTTTTCCAAGAGCCGGTGCAGACTCGATGGGCCGAATGGACTCCTTCTGCTCTGTAAATTCTAATAAAAAGTTGTTAATATTGGAATTTTCGGGCAGCACGGTGGCGCAGTGGTAGCACAGCAGCCTCACGGCGCCAAGGTTCCCGGTTCGATCCCGGCTCTGGGTCACTGTCCGTGTGGAGTTTGCACATTCTCCCTGTGTTTGCGTGGGTCTCACCCCCACAACCCAAAGATGTGCAAGGTAGGTGGATTGAACACGCTAAATTGCCCCTTAATTGGAAAAAATGATTTGGGTACACTAAATTTATATTCAAAATAAATATTGGAATTCTCTACCCAGAGGTCAGTGGAGGCTGGGTCATTTAATTATTTGCAAAGTGCTTCGGGATGTCCTGAAGTCAGGAAAGTCACTGCATATAATGCAAGCCTTCTTTCTTTTTTAGTAGTTGATTTCCCTTGATATGGCATTTGGTACTCCAACCATGTTCCGGAGATAATTAAATCAGGTTTTCTTGGTGCAATTTAGTTCGATTTTAATATTATACACACCATTTTAATTTTTGCACAACACTTTGATTTTATAAAATACATAATTTATAGTTAAACAACGACATTTCCAGCAATTTGAAATGTGGTAGAGTGTAGTTGGGCGAAGTTTCCTACTACAGACTGAGATTTGGGCACAGGAAACTGGAGTGCTGTAGCATCACAGCTGGAAGGAGGGTGCAATTGCAGGCTGGCAAGTTCACATTAGCATTTTTCATCCTAAATGTGGACATGGGAATATATTATCGACTGTGTTGATTGCAGTTTTAAGTTCGTATTACAAAAATAAATCTGATACCTGACTTATTATTGCAACACTGATAATTATGTCAACGCCACAGATCCAGGGAGGAAGTTGTACGAACATTAGGAATAGGATTAGGCCCTTCAGCCTCTCAGTTTAAGAGTTGAAGCTCAGCAACACCAAAGAGTTTGATACTCTTTGTCTGATACATTTGTGTAAAGTTTCATTGAGACTATTTCAATACAGTTACAAATCCATTCATTTGACATGGAACTGACAACTGGCAAACAGAAAAACTGTGGGCATAATTATCATTATTAGATGCGTTGAGAAAGGAGATGCCACAGAAAAGAATCAAAACTCCTCGACTATGATGAAGTCTATTGCCAAACTCCACCTGGGGAATGCAACGTCCACTTAATTCTTGGCTCTGTGTTTTTGGCTGTTTTTGTTTCCCAAAGAGTATCATTAAATCAGGCAGCAGGGAGCAGGTTGGCAGATCATCATGGCTGTCCCTATCTGCATCTTATCCTAAGCCAAGTGTTAAAATTTGCTGGGTCGAATGGTTGAAAGGTTATTTGGACTTGAGCATGCCCACAGCGCTGGGAATGGTGCTGGGAACCTTCTGCTTCTGGAAGGGTTTATTTAAACCTGAGGCAGACTCACTGAAATGAAAATCGCTTATTGTCACGAGTGGGCTTCGAATGAAGTTACTGTGAAAAGCCCCCTAGCAGTGTGATGCTTGCATTAGACACACGCCGCTTACTTACTTTTTAATAATAGCCGACTCTCACTAAACATTCGGTCACTTTGGTGTGTGTGTGTGATCAGGGCCACAAACCAGGCAATCATGAATCAAGCATTAATAGTGTCAGCTGTCTCTCAGTGGGTGGCAATTGGGCCTCTGAGTAAGCAGGTTGTGGGTTGAAGGCCCACCCCTGAGGCTTGAGTACAGAAATCTCAGCCAGCACTCCATTGCAGGACTGAGAAGGTGTTGCACTGTCTGTGGTGCTGTCTACTGGATAAGACATGAAATCGAGACCCTTCTGCCCTTTCAGACAGACATTATCTTGAAGAAAATCAGGAGGGTTATCTTTGGGGCCATGACCAATATTTATCCCTCAATCAACACGACTTAAACAGATTACCTGGTCATTCTCACATTGATATTTGTGAGCCCTTGATGTGTTCAAATTGACTGTCGCATTTTCCTCATTAAAACACTGTACAAGTGTACAACACTTGATATAATGCACCCTGGAATGTGCTGAGGTCATGAAAGGCACTTCACAAATGCAATTTTTCTTTCTTGAAAGTATTTCAATTTCAAAATTCTCATCCCTGTTTTCAATCCCTCCCTTCATGCATGTCCTTGCCCCTCTCTATCTCTGTAATCTGCCCCAGTCCCACAATTCTCTGGCATCTTGAGCTCCCGCGATTTTAATTACCCCACCATTGTTGGCCTTGCCTTCAGCTACCTGAGCCCTAAGATATGGAATCCCCCTCTTGCTATCTCTCAGCACCTCTACCTCTCTTTCCTCTTGGAGACACTTTTAAAAGTTACCGTTGACCAAACTTCGGTTCATCCGCCCTAGTTTCCATTTAGATGGCTCAGTGCCAAATTTTGTTTTATAATGTTCTTGTGAAGCACCTTGGGTCAGTTTATTATGCTGAAGTTGCGACATGAACATTGGCTGCTGTTTAGCATTACGGAAAGAATGTTAACTCATTCAGAATAGTGACAGCAAATTTATAGTCCCCCATTTTACAGACGTTTCCGGGGAAGATGGTGCTTTTCTCAGTTATGTACCATATTCCCTGATCTCTGGATAATGGAGACTCCATGGGGATGAAATTTGTCTTTCGCAGCAGCCACAGTTGGCGTTCCATTTACACTTTGCCCCATATCCTTTTCCATTGATGTAAACGGGCGGGCTGCAAAAAGGGGCTTGTGATTTACAATTGTCCATTTACGAGCTACCAATCCCCCCCCCCCCCCCCCCCCCCCACCCCCCAACAATACTCCAGCTAGCAGTTGTGCCTCAGGCCTGAGAGATTCCCTTCATGCCCAACATTAATCAAGGCGCCCGGCCAAGTGCCTGAGGCAGTTTCCGCTTACAACCGACTGTCGTTAAAACAAAAGCAAAGCCCAAATGTTTAAATACAACACAACAGCCCTACTAGATCAGCGACAATCGACTGCATCTGAATTCATGGAGATGTGAAGATGGTCATCCTTCTATACTGTACACTAATTCGCTTTGATTTCTGATTGTAACAGTTTGCAGGTGTTTACTAAAAAGAAAAAGATATATGGGTTTTGATAAATTTTAATATGCAGATGGAGTTAAGGGAATTAAACAAAAAGAGACAATTTGCATCTTCCAGCACTTTTGAATCTTTTTTTATCTACATGTCGAGAATTAAGCAGTTCAGAAGGAGAGTATTCTGCTAACATTCCTGTGCTAATTTGTACAAAATCTATCCTGTTTAAGGAGATGGAGAGGTGCCCAAAATATAGGGGCTGGATTCTTCCTCCCTGCCCGCTGCAAGAACGCCGCAGGTGAGCCGTGGACAATGGAGAAGTCCATTGACTGAGGACAGGATTCTCTGGTCGCCGGGCGGACGCGTCCAGAGAATTCCCCCCCCCCCAGGGACGGGCTTCTCCGATCCCGCGCCAGAGAATTGGCGCCAATGGCGGCGGCGCAGCGCTGGTCGGGGTCCGCTCAGTGCGCCCCCACCCGGCGCTTCTTTGCGCTCGATGGGCCGAATGTCCGCCGAGTTTGGCCGAGTCCCGCCGGCGCCGTTTGCGTGTGGTCCTACCCGCCGGGATCTTGGCGTTCATGCTGCGGGGGCCGTCCTGGCATGGGGGAGGGGGGATCCGACTCCGGGGGAGACTCCACGGTGGCCTGGCCCGTAATCGGGGCCTACCGATCGGCGGGCGGGCTTATCCCAGGGGAAACCTATGTTCCTCCGCACCGGGCCCCTGTAAGGCTCTGCCATGTTGCCAGGGGGCCGGTGCAGAGAAAGAAACCCACGCGCATGCACAAACTCGCGCCGGCTGTGCTGGCACCCATATCGGCAGCTAGAGCTGCGTGAAGTGCTCCAGTGCCGCGTTGGCCGTGCAGGATTGCTGATCCTAGGGGCCAGATGACGCCGTCGTAAAACGCTCTGGTGTTAACGACGGCGTCAACACTTTGCCCCAGGATCGGCGAGTCTCACCCCAGGTCTTTGAAATGACAAAGGTGTTTAGTTGGGTCGATGTAGAGAAGTTTCCAGTTATTGGAAGTTCAGAACTGTTGAATGTAAATATAAAATAGCCACTGATAAATTCAAGAAAAGATTCAGGAGAATATTCTTTGTTGTGAGATATTGTGCGTGGTTCAGTAGGTCTCACGACCAGGTTCTGAGTCTTGTATAGGTTAACTACGCATAACTATGTACACATTTATGTTATAAAGTCTAAACTCGGACCTGTCTCCATACTTTCTTCTACACTCGTCTCTGTCCAGTACAAGACTACAGTCTAACTTCGGGTCATGTATTCCTTTACATCAAACATGAGTGGTACTGTACCCAGTCCCATGTTCACCCTTTCTATGTCAAATCCTTTTGCTACATTCTTTACCCAAAATAGAAGGATGTGCTGATCAAGTAGAGCATGGTGAGGCCTATAATAATAATAATCGCTTCAATGAAGTTACTGTGAAAAGTTCCTAATCGCCACATTCCGGCGCCTGTTTGGGGAGGCCGGTACGGGAATTGAACCCGCGCTGCTGGCATTGTTCTCCATTGCAAGCCGGAGCCCGGGGCAGATTTACAATGAAACACCACGGGCGCTATTTTTCCCCCCCCCCCGCCATGGCGGGTGGGAGAACCGTCGGGGCGGCGCACGAATCGCGCCATGCCACCCTGACCCCCGCACGCTGTTCACCCTCCCCCCCCCGGAAACCAGCGGCGCGCGATTCGCACCGGGCCTCTCGGAGAACCGGCGAGCGACGATTCTCCGACCCGGATGGGCCGAGCGGCCACTACGACACGACACGTTCCCGCCGGCGCCGTCCACCCCTGGTTGCTGCCAGCGGGAACTCTGCGGGAACGCTGGGGGGGGGGGGCGGCCTGTGGGGGAGGGAGGGGGGCTCCTTCACCGGGTTGGCCTCCGATGGGGTCTGGCCCGCGATCGGGGCCCACCGATCGGCGAGCTGGCCTCTCTCCTCCCCCCCCCCCCCGGGCCTACCTCCTTCCGCGGACGGCCCCAGAACACCGCCGCCATGTTGGTGAGGGGCCGGCGTGCGTAAAACATTCCCCGCGCATGCGCAGGATGGCGCGGCCCAACTGCGCATGTGAGACTCAACCAGATGCTGCAGGGGCGATTCCCACTGACACGTGTGGCCAGTGGCGGACCTACATTATTGGGGCCCTGAAGCTTGAACTGTTATGGAGGCCCCTTCGCAACCAGCAACGAGGTCTGGGTAACCACTGTTATCTTCTCCAATGGGGTTGTTCCACGACAGATCACCACAAAATTTGAACCACTACTTCTCAGATTTTGATTAAAATTTCTGTACTGGATTACCTCACATGTCAAAGTCACTGGTGTGAATAAACATTTCCTATGTCTTATAGTTTTTGAGTTATGGGGGGGTGAAAATGAGGGAAATGTTATATACATGCATGATGCATCATAGAGTGATGAAATAAAACATAGACAAGATCACAGTCAATATAATCTTTTATTTTAGACACCTATGAGAATACATACCACATGAAGCACATTTTGCAAAATACTCTTTTTTCTGTTTTTTCTAGCAACGTATTCACGTACAGTTTTGTCATATGAGAGCTTCCTTGCAATTTCATTTTCTAGAGACAATATGCATAAAGAATTTAAGCGCTCTTCCGTCATGGTAGGCCGAAATTTGTTCTTTACAAAGGATAACTTTGAAAAATTCCTTTCTGCTTCACAGCTCGTGATAGGCATTGTCAAGTACAGCTTAAGCGCAGTAGTAATATTGGGGAACACGTCAATTAGGTGTTGCTCACAAATAAGCCGAAGAACTTCTGCGCATTGCATTTTAGGTGGCGTGTTTTCTTCTGTGTTTGGGATTTCCTAAGGAGCAAATATTCTTTGAACTGATAACACTCGTTCACTAATTTGTGGTCAATATCATCTTTGTAATACGATATTATAAGTTCAATTGTTCACCAATTCTGAGAGGAACTTGAACCTTTTCGCAATCTGCTCATATGGTTCAATCCTCTTGCGTAATTGGATTATCAAGCAGTCATAGAGTTGATATAGAACTCCTATCCTAAATTTGTCAGCTCCTCTCAAAGAAGCAACACCACTTTTTCCATCTGAAAATTTCCTTTTAACAATGCGTTTGGAAGATCAGAATAACTTGAGGTGATATCTTCACTCAAACCTTTTGATGCTGATTCATAGTGTGCAATCCTATCGGCTGAATTTTCTCTGAGTTCTTTAACAAACGAAAGTAAAGATCATAGCAGAAGATAAGTTAGATTCACGTTAGCATTGTGATTGCCTTTTCAACGGCTCCCTTTTTTGTTACGACACGTCATCTACTGTTTGTATTTCTGTCATAAATGTTAATAGTGTTTTAAATTATTTATAATTATTTTATATTAAATATATTTAGAATGAAACATCCTTAATTTGAACATTTTTTCGTTTACGGCTAGCCTACATGATACTTTAATAACCTTTTAATTTTTATTTTAACGATTATTTTGTATTGAATTACACTATATTATTAATATTATTATTTTTTTAAAACCCCTTCTCATACAGTAGACCCAAAATTTTTAAGCAATGTGGACTAAAGTTGCTTCTTGGGCCCCTCAGGGATTGGGGGAAGCTTAAGCTTCATTAGTTTCATAGTAGATCCGCCCCTGCGTGTGGCATAGTGCGTTAGTTAAAAAGGAATCGCACCAGTTGTGTGTTCATGGAGCCCATGGTTTGTTTTGCTATGCCCCTTTTGAAGTCTGGACTGCTTGTTCCGCCAGGCTGTTGGATGAGGGATGGCATTGGAATGCCAGATGCTGTTCTGTTTTGTAAACTCTTTGAGGTGTTGGGTGCTCTGAGGTACAGACGAACCAACATGGTTGCGATTGGTACAACGCAGTTTTATTCCATCTAACTATTTATACGTCAGACTTGGTACTCAGCCCGTTGTGACTGTGTGAGTGTCTTGCTATGAGGTCCTGGCCCTGTGCTGTCTCCAGATGTGTCGTGTTTCTTGTCTTATACTGTGTCTGCTCTTGTCTGTGATTGGCTGTCGTGTTATGTGTGCTAATTGGTCCGTTGGTCTGTCTATCATTATGTATGTGTTATGATGTATGTTTGAATATCATAACATCCTCCCTTTTTTACAAGATTATGTGCCTACGTGGTTATAAATATAAATGTGTCCTGAGTGCAGCTAAAGGTGTGTGTGTGAGCGTAATATTTACATCATGTACATGGGGCTTAACTATATACAAGGGGCGATGTCAGGTGTGACATGCTAACGAGGTTGTACCATAACAAAAGAAGAACAACGTGGAAATTTGGAACGATCAAACGAGGCCTGTAACGATAAAACAGTGACATGTTATAAAACAGTGGTTGCAAAAGTTTGACGTGTGAACAGTCTCATAAGTCCAGTCTAGTAGGTGGGCGACGAATTTGGGTTGACCGTTAGGGTGGCAGTCCATTCATCACCCAGATTGATGGTGTTGACCCGGTTCGCATCAATGACCACAACCCGGAAGGCGTCTTGGTCATCTGTGTCGTCGGTTTGGATGTCGTGATGTGGAGGCTGAATGGTCCGCACGTTCCTGCGAGGTTGTCGGAGATGTGGAAGATCAACAGGTTGAGCCGCTCGACAGTAGGCAGCGTAGTGGCCCATCTTGCCACAGCGTAGGCATTGTCGGGTTTTTGCAGGACATTGCCCTTTTAAATGTGCAGCTCCACAGTTGCCGCACGTCATGACGTCATGGCGTTCGTTACGCCACTGCGCATGCGCAGTTCGGTCTTGCGTCGGGCGCGCCTGCACAGCACGTCCCTCAGTGTTGCCGTATGTTTTGGCGCGCACAAACGCGGGAGGCCTTAAAAAGCGCGCGAAACGGTCGCCCTCGTCCGGGCCGCGGGCCGGGAAAAACTCGATTGCCTGGACGCGTTCGGCCTCGTGGGAGGCCTGGCTTGCCAATTCGATCGCATGGGACCCCCTCCGTGCCGATTCGGTCGCCTGAAATTGGGCATAGCGGCTAGTCGCATTCTCATGCAGGACACAGGCTTCAACTGCAGATGCTAAGGTCAGGCCTTTAATTTTTAGAAGCTGCTGGCGTAGGCCACTGGAGGCAACGCCAAAAACGATCTGGTCCTGGATCATGGACTCTGAGGTGGTGTCGTAACCGCAGGACTGCGCGAGTATGCGGAGGTGCGTCAGGAAGGACTGAAAGAGCTCATCCTTACCTTGCAGGCGCTGCTGAAGGACATATCTCTCAAAGCTTTCGTTGACCTCAACGTTGAAGTGCTTGTCGAGCTTGAGGAGGACCGTGTCATACTTAGCTTTGTTCTCGCCTTCCGCGAACACCAAGGAGTTGTATACATGGATGGCGTGCTGACCTGCGTCAGTGAGGAACATGGCAATCTTTGTTTCGTCCGAGGCGCCCTGTTTTTCATTGGCTTGCATGCAGAGTTCGAAGCGCTGCTTGAAGAGCTTCCAGTTTGTGCCCAGGTTCCCAGCGACTTGCAACGGCTGCGGTTTGTTGCGGGTGTCCATGGCTCAGGATGGCAGATTTGCCGGTAGGTATCGATTCACTCCTGGTATCATGAGGTGTTGGGTGCTCTGAGGAACAGACGAACCAACACGGTTGCGATTGGTACAACGCAGTTTTATTCCATTTAACTATTTATACATCAGACATGGTACTCAGCACGTTGTGACTGTGTGAGTGTCTTGCTATGAGGTCCTGGCCCTGTGCTGTCTCCAGATGGACTGCCCAGGAAGAGTCATGTTTCTTGTCTTATACTGTGTCTGCTCTCGTCTGTGATTGGCTGTTATGTGTGCTAATTGGTCCGTTGGTCTGTCTATCATTATGTATGTGTTATGATGTATGTTTGAATATCATGACACTCTTCATGAGTAAAGGCATCCCATTATCCATTACCAGGACCTCAGGGATCTCATGGGTTCTGAATGAGCACCGGAGCTTTTCTACTGTGGCCCTGGACGTTATCAAGGACATCTTGTACACGCCAATCCACTTGGAGTGGACATCTATGATGATGAAGAGCATGGACCCCATGAAATGCCCTGCAAACGGGCAGCACGGTAGCATTGTCGATAGCACAATTGCTGCACAGCTCCAGGGTCCCAGGTTCGATTCCGGCTTGGGTCACTGTCTGTGCGGAGTCTGCACATCTTCCCCGTGTGTGCGTGGGTTTCCTCCGGGTGCTCCAGTTTCCTCCCACAGTCCAAAGATGTGCAGGTTAGGTGGATTGGCCATGATAAATTGCCCTTAGTGTCCAAAATTGCCCTTAGTGTTGGGTGGGGTTACTGGGTTATGGGGATAGGGTGGAGGTGTTGACTTTGGGTCGGGTGCTCTTTCCAAGAGCCGGTGCAGACTCGATGGGCCGAATGGCCTCCTTCTGCACTGTAAATTCTATGAATAAGTCTGCATGCAGTTGCACCCATGGGCATTCCAGCCATTCCCATGGATGAAGGGAGGAGGTCAGCGGGAGTTTCTGATGCGCCTAGCATGGCGGGCAGCTCCGTACGAAGCTCTCAATTTCCCCATTGGTACCGGCCAACATCTTTGTCTTGGAGGCGGCCAGGTAGTCACTGTGTGGGTCCTTCAGCAGCGACCTCACCCTGCGGCGGAGTTACCGCGTGAGTTCCGAACTATATGACACCATCCTTCACACTAAGCTCCGAAAACTTCTGGGCAAGGGCTGTAGCGCTACAGGCAGGGTCCTCTGTGTTCCGCCACTCAAACACATGTGGTGGGGTTTCACCAGTCTCGGATCCTGGTGCATCTATGTGCACACCTTAGTAGCTGTCACCAGCAAGGTATCCATAAAGTTTAGAATTGCAACCGCTTAATCCACCACTCATGGGGTTGGGGAACTCATGGGCAATGGTGGATGACTGAGAGAGTCAGCATGGCAATCTGCATATCCGGTCGGTGTTGAAACAAATATTCTTACGTGGCAAGTAGAAGCACCCAACACTGAATTCTGGCTGATGTGATGGGTGGCATTCCCTTATCCTCCCTAAAATGGCTGAGCAAGGGCTTATGCTCAGTCACAATAGGGGCTGGTTTAGCACAGGGCTAAATCACTGGCTTTGAATGCAGACCAAAGCAGGCCAGCAGCACGGTTCAATTCCCATACCGGCCTCCCTGAACAGGCGCCGGAATGTGGCGACTAGGGGCTTTTCACAGTAACTTCATTGAAGCCTACTTGTGACAATAAGCGATTTTCATTTTTCACAATGGAAATGTGCCCCCCATAAACATATTGGTGGAATTTCTTGACTTCAGATATTACAGCCATGCCCTCGTTTGAGTGTACCATCGCACAGCGTCCGCCAGGGTCGTCAAGGCGAAGGTGATGGGGTGTCCTGTGCCGTCATTGCATCTGTGAGCCAGGGCCATCCCAAAGCCATAGGGGAGACATCGGATGTTACGATTAGCTGCCGAGCCGGATCATAGTGAATGAGAGTTGTGTGGATCTCAGACCTCTTTTACCCCGGCGAATGCTTTGTCTTCTGTGGCGCACCAGATCCACTTCTGGTCCTTCTTCAACAGCATGTGGATGGAGCCAATAAGGTGGCCAGGTTGGCAATGAACTTTCCATAATAATTTACCAGGCCTAGGAACAACTGGAGTTCATAGAATAACATAGAGTTTACAGTGCAGAAGGAGGCCATTCGGCCCATCGAGACTGTACCTTCATTAAATGTTTTTAAGATAAAGATAGATAGTTTTTTTGAAGAATAAAGGGATTAAGGGTTATGGTGTTCGGGCCGGAAAGTGGAGCTGAGTCCACAAATGATCAGCCATGATCTCATTGAATGGTGGAGCAGGCTCGAAGGGCCAGATGGCCTACTCCTGCTCCTAGTTCTTATGTTCTTATGTACCGGCTCTTGGAAAGAGCACCCTACCCAAGGTCAACACCTCCACCCGATCCCCATAACCCAGTAACCCCACCCAACACTAAGGGCAATTTTGGACACTAAGGGCAATTTATCATGGCCAATCCACCTAACCTGCACATCGTTGGACTGTGGGAGGAAACCGGAGCACCCGGAGGAAACCCACGCACACACGGGGAGGATGTGCAGACTCCGCACAGACAGTGACCCAAGTTGGAATCGAACTTGGGACCCTGGAGCTGTGAAGCAATTGTGCTATCCACAATGCTACCATGGTGTTCTTCAAGGTCGGGGTCCCGTTTATGGCCCGAACCTTATCTTCCAGTGGGTGTAGACCATCCCTGTCCACCCCATACCTTAAGTAAATCACCGCTCTAGCACGGAACACACACTTGTTCCTCTTTAGCCGGGCGCTCACCGGGAAAACCGCCTGAGTACTTCTTGCAGGTTGACCATATGCTCCTTCTCCGTGGCTCCCGTGATAAGCACATAATCTAGATAGACAGCCGCCATCGGCAGATGCTGCAGAATATTTTCCATTAGACGCTGGAAAATCAACGGGGCAGATGAGACCCCATACGAGAGATTCAAATAATCCCCTATGGGTGCTTATGGTCAAATATTATTTGGATGCTGGATCCAGCTCCACCTGCAAATAGGCAAGGCTCATGTCAAGTTGTGTAAAGGGACACCCTCCAGATAGCTTTGCGTACAAAGCTTCCACTCTAGGCATCAAGTACCGGGCCAGCCATGAAGCTCTGTTTACTGTGAGCTTAAAATCCCCGCAGAATTGGACAGATTTGTCGGGCTTCATTATCAGAACCACGGGTGCGGCCTGCCCTGCAAACTGTACAGGGTTTATAACCCCCCATGTCCTTCAGGCACTGTAGCTCCACGTTAACCTTGAAAAGCAATGCATAGGGTCAGGCCTCGCCCTAAAGTACCTGGGCTGAGCATCAGGATCCACAATGGTACAGGCCTTGGCCCATTTTATCCTGCCCAGAACACTTCGGGTTATTTGCCCTGTGCATTGTCCAGATTCCCAGTGCCCATCTGAAAAACCTGTTGCCAGTTCAAACGGAGGACACGCAACCAGCCACGCCCCAGTAAATTGGGCTCCATTCCCCACACCACAACCAAGGGAAGACTGATCAACTGTTCCCACGTGTTACCAGAGTTGCAGTGGTCCCCACAATGCTCAATGCTCGCCGGTATAGGTCGCCAACCTCGCGCAATGTCAGTGGCACGAGCCCTGTGAAGAGCCGTCAAAACGTCAGCAGCTCCCGTGTCCATTTCCATCACTACCAGGTGACCATTTATTTGGTGATGATTAAAAGATATTAGGAGAATTGGATTATAAAAGTATTGGGCAATTTAAGAGTTAAAGAATGAGGTTAGAATGTATTTTATTGCAATAGTCATGTTCTTTAAAAAGGAGATTTCTGTTAAGCAGGGCTTGGGTGGTTTTAGCTGCCAGCCATGTGAAATTGACCATGGAATGTATATTTTAGTCTGGGCTAATGCCTAGTAGTTTGCCGGGGGCAGTTCCTGGGGAGTTAAAGGGCTTTGGAGCCTGCAGAGAGAATTGTTTATTTAGCATGGGCAGATGAAGTCATTACTGGGTGGAGCCAGGGAATGCAGAGAGACATTTTGAGAAGCTGTGGAGAGGCTGTTTAGGAGAAAGCTGTGGAGAGAGACAGGGCTTTGGAGAAAAGGCTTTTGGAAGTGAAGTTTGATCTGACAAACTCTTGTGTTTTTTAGGCCACAGATGAAGGAAGTTTTGTTTTCCAGTAGGATAGGGGCATTTTGAAAGCAGAGCATCCTTGGCTGAAGACAAGGAAGATGCTGAAACAACCTGGTGAAACAGCAATTTGAAGATATTCAGCCAGAGTCTGAAGGGGCTCTAACAAGAGCCAGATTCTGTTCTGTAATGCAAGTATTAGTCTATGCCCTGGTAATTTTAAGGTGCATGTTTCTTTTCTTGTTGTTTAATGAGAACTTGCATCGCTGTGTTAAGGGATAATTGTAAGCTGTTCCTTTTGGCTGTGAAGTTAAAAATGTAATATTGTATTTATAGTAAAGGATTTGTTTTAGAAATACCAAAGCCCTATTTTTCCTGCAATCACTCCTGGAGCGAATCATTCTTTCTGCACAATCTTAAAATAAACTAATACATTGGGGCATCGAACGAGGATCCTAGCCACTGTTGGGGTTTGGTCTGGGATCGTAATAACTTGTAACGTGACCTGGATCGGCACTACCTTCGGAATGTTCTCCTCATCCAGGGAGCCCTCATGGAAGGACCTGGCCTGTGGTGATCTCAGCGGCTGCCATGGCAGCACTCTCAGAGTCAAATCTGGTGGTTCTGGCCATCACATGTCCTCCAGCCACACATTTGGCAATGCGGTCAGCTCTCCCCTTTGTCCCCAGGGGAGGTAACCGATGGTCTGTGATGGCTCTCGAGTGCTTGCCCCCAGCTGCGGAATTTCCTCTGGGATTGTCCTTTTGGAAGTGATCTGGCCTGACCGGCATTGCCCTGTGATGCAGCGGGAGTTTGAAATGGAGGGCAGGCCAAACTATGAATGCCATAGTCCATGGAACGCTGCAGCTCCCGCACCCCTTTTGCTGCAGGCTCACAGGACAGTGACAGCTCGATGGCCCATTTTAAATCTAAGGTGGGCTCCGCCAACAGCTTCCTCTGAGTGGCCGTGTTGTTTATCCCACAAACTAGCCTGCCCCTCAACATTTCGGAGAGGGACGGCCCATACTCGCAATGTTCTGCTGGACGCCTCAGGCGGGTCAGGAAATCAGTGACCGATTCACCGGGAGACCGCATCACCATGCAGCACGGTAGCATAGTGATTAGCACTGTGGCTTCACAGCGCCAAGGACTCAGGTTTGATTCATGGCTTTGGTCACTGTCTGTGTGGAGTCTGCACGTTCTCCCCGTGCCTGTGTGGGTTTCCTCCGGGTGCTCCGATTTCCTCCCACAAGTCCCGAAAGACGTGCAGGTTAGGTGAATTGGACATTTTGAATTCTCCCTCAGTGTACCCGAACAGGCGCCGTAATTTGGCGACGAGGGGATTTTCTCAGTAAATTCATGCAGTGTAATGTAAGCCTTCTTGTGACAATAATGAAGATTATTATTAATATCATGATAATAAACTATACTGTTGCATGATCAGGGAAGGTTTAGGGCCATAAAGTTCAGCTACCAATGCGACCAGCCCATCAAATGATTTGGGGTCTCGTGTGACCAGGCAAATTAGACTTCTTATAATTCCAAATGTCAGGGCCTCACAGGCAGTCAGGAAGATGACTTTCTGGCAGTCTTCCTCCAAAATACCATTGGCCTGGAAAAAATATCTCATGCTTTCAGTCTTCCAGGCCTGCATTGAAGGCTTCCAGTTTGCCGAATAGCAGCATCTTGAACTTTTACGTCCACACATTCCGGCATAGTAACCGACCGGGCAGCTAGGCAGTTCCAAGGGCGAGCCCAGAGTTTCCTTTTCTCCTCATGGCCAGTTCAGTAACTTGAGGAAACCAGCAGTAGTGGAACAAGGATTTATTGAACTATGTACAATACTTTGCTCACGGCAGTAGCTCTCTCCCAATCCATTCCTCGCTGGGAGATCTGCCAACTCTTGGTCCTGCTTTGGCTGGCTTTCTTATGTAGTCTTTAACGAGCTCCAGTTGAGTGGCCTCTGCCCCCTATCTGGGAAGTTCACATTCCATAAGTCTCATGGGGAGGTCGACAATGGTTTCCCTGTCATCCTGGTGGTGGTTATAACAACCACCATGCCATGCCTTTACTTTACTTCTCTTGCATTAACTTTTCTTTTTTGGATTACTTGTATTATCCTACAATTTAGCGTTCCTTTATTTCAGACGCTAGTTTGTCGCACATTGCCCCTTACACTGAGTACTTACCTGCCAATCCATTTACCAATTTCCTGTGATGTCACGGTTGTCTTTTATTCGCCACTGCTTCCGCACAGTAACCGACTAAATAACCGGCCTCTCTTCCTGTCACAGGCCACTTTCAGAGATGAAAAAGTTAGAATGCAAAAAAGCAAAAGACCACCTCTTCCTCTCTGCAATGAATTCCCACTTTGCTCCACATCCCCAAATAGGCTCACTCGGACTGGGTCTCCCCTGGCTTCCTGCTACAGTAATCAACACCTATATAGGCCCTATTCAGGCTTCATTTGATTGTCAGTTAACTGTTATTCAGTCAGCTAAGTCGGCTTCCTTTCTAACTAGGCTGCTTAGCCTACTTAACTTAAAAGAGATTAACCAGTTCAATTCCCATTTTACTCCAAATTCCCAAATATATGCTCTCGGACTGATGTCTCTCCCAGTGTCTCGTGCACCCACTTAATCCATTTCTTCAAAACGACGGCATGGGATATTTTATGACCGCCTGAGAGAGGAAACAGGGACATGGTTTATGTTCCATCTGAAAGGCGGTACCTCTGACAGTGCAGCACTCCCTCAGTAGTGCCCTGAAACGGCAGCCTGGAATTCTGTCTCGAGTCTCTGCATTGGGGATGTGAGCCCAGAGCCGTATGACTCACAATTACGTTTTCTGTGCTTTGAGCCATAAGTGACATTCAATTCAGTTGGTTGAGACCCCACTGATCGCTTCTAAAATCTACTTAACGTACCTTGTCTGGGTTGGTTCAAGAAATCTGTATAATGATGTTTCTGTGCTATCACAGTTGCACTGCAGGTAACCTTTGTAAACCAGGAACAAGGAACCTGAGATATCTATCTAATCCAACTGCTGGTATCAAGGGGGTTTTTTTTTGGACAACCTCATAAAACAGTAAGAAATTTGTGGCAATGCATTTCGCATCCGTGAAGACTTCAACTATCATAAATTCATACTGTGACACACTGATGCTGAATCACCCAGTCTGCGAGCTACTGCACAATAAAGCAGAATGAATTGGAGAACGTCTGTCAGGAGGCCCCCCGTATGAATCATATAAATGAGCTTCCTGGCAATGACACCCGGGTTAGCACACAGCTTTTCTTACAAATTAGGAGAGGTGGCGTCTAGTGCGGCTATTCATAAAAAGGTGGGTTATCCCCCTGAGTTTAAAAGCTTCAAAATGGTCCACATTGAGCCAACTTGAAAACTTGTGTGTGGTCTTTTCCATCGATCATTGGAGTTAACGTATCTTTTTAAAAAGTTATCGGTTTCCAAGGGGGAACATGGCAATACACCAGCACGAGCCACAAAATGTTCTGCTTCGTTTTAGATCACTAACGTATTTCTAAAGTTAAAATCCCCCAAACCTGCGAAATGTTCAGTTTTAGACTTAAGTATGTCCAGATCCAGGGGCGAAATTCTCCCGAAACGGCGCGATGTCCGCCGACTGGCGCCCAAAACGGCGCCAATCAGACGGGCATCGCGCCGCCCCAAAGGTGCGGAATGCTCCGCATCTTTGGGGGCCGAGCCCCAACATTGAGGGGCTAGGCCGACGCCGGAGGAATTTCCGCCCCGCCAGCTGGCGGAAACGGCCTTTGGTGCCCCGCCAGCTGGCGCGGAAATGACATGTCGGGGCGGCGCATGCGCGGGAGCGTCAGCGGCCGCTGAAAGTTTCCCGCGCATGTGCAGCGGAGGGAGTCTCTTCTGCCTCCGCCATGATGGAGACTGTGGCGGAGGCGGAAGGGAAAGGGTGCCCCCATGGCACAGGCCGCCCGCGGATCGGTGGGCCCTGATCGCGGGCCAGGCCACCGTGGGGGCACCCCCCGGGGTCAGATCGCCCCGCCCCCCCCCCAGGACCCCGGAGCCCACCCACGCCGCCTTGTCCCGCCGTTCAAAAGGTGGTTTAATCCGCGCCAGCGGGACAGGCAATTTATCGGCGGGACTTCGGCCCATCCGGGCGGAGAATTCAGCGGGGGGGGCCCGCCAACCGCCGCGGCCCGATTCCCGCCCCCGCCGAATATCCGGTACTGGAGACTTCGGCAACCGGCGGGGGCGGGATTCACGGCAGCCCCCGGCGATTCTCCAACCCGGCGGGGGGTCGGAGAATGACGCCCCAGATCTCCAACTGAAATGCCAAATATCTTAAAATCGAGAATTTGGATTGCTACAATATCCTGAGAATTCTGCAATTTCTTATTGTTCCCTGAGCCCCTAAAAAGGCAGTGACTACGGTAGACAATCAAAATCATTCGAGATTTGATAGATCCAAAGGGCGAATTAGGAAATACAGTAAAATCTTGATGAGTCAACACATGAGACACAAAATTCCACTTGTGTCAAAGTTATCAACCATTATCAAACGTCATCAAGCAAAAATTAAAGAACAACGCCCGTGATTAGCTGTAATTCGGCAGTAATCGGTCCGGGCTGTCCAAACCTTTGTTTGGCATCACCAAAAGAAGCAATGCCGAAATCAGGGGCCATGTGATTACACCGGCCTAAGTACTCTCTAATTTCTCTGTGAAGCGACTTGCAAAGCATCTAAGTTGGCAAAACCTGTGAGAAAGTTAAAAATGGTGTTGATCGGAGAGAAGGTGAAGAGAGAGCTAGTGGAAAACCGTGACATGAAGTAGAAAGCAGGCATCACGAAGAATGGGAGATTCGACCACCAGGTTTGCCCGCCGTTCTGAAAGCCAAGGAGGCCATCTTGGAACATTTCAACAAACTGGCATACTCTCCAGCAAGGAAGAGGAAGAGGACGACTGCCGATCCCAACTTTGAAGAATCTTTTTGCTAATGTGGTTCAAGACAGCCCGAGCAGAGGACATGTCCATGTCCAGCCCGATCCTGCAGGGATGGAGAGTTGTCATGGCAAAGAAGCTGCCACACATTGGGCAGGACTTTCTAGTCCTTCCTGCTGGCAGGACTTTCCGGTTCCACTGCAGGTGAACCCCCTCCCCACTGTGGCGGGTTCCCTTATGGAATGGGCAAGCCATGCAAAAAGCCGTTGACATCTGGAGAACATGGTATGGAAGGGCTAGAGTTCATCTGTAACAATAAATGCTAGTCCTGTTCCAGACAAGGTACAATACCATCTTCCATGAGGGTGCGGCCATTATGACCAAAATGATAGGTGATTGGCTCCAAAAAGGACTCTTCCATGTCGTGAATGATTATACATAGAAACATTTCCAATGCAGATGAAACCAAAGTGTTTTACAATCTTTTGCAGATTGCTCTTTAGTGTATTATGATCCCAGCTGATCATAATACATTAAAGAGCAATCTGCAAAAGATGGTAAAACAGTCTGGTTTCATCTGCATTGGAAATGTTTCTATGTATAATCATTCACGACATGGAAGAGTCCTTTTTGGAGCCAATCACCTATCATTTTGGCCATCTTGGAAGGGCAAATAACGTAAACAATAATACAGCTGCAGCCTTTTTCTGCTGACGATCTGCTTTAAATTTGTTTCAGCCAGAGACAGAAAACATACGTGATTACTTTTGAAGAACTTCCCAAGGTTTGTTTTGTGTAAACATGGCCCGCGGAAACATGTTTTTGTCCTCGAGGTTGTTTATTTCATGGTATAAATATATGCTCTGAGTATTGTAAGGTCGGGGTTTTGGTGTGGCCTTCTGACCATTTCAACCCCACCACGATTCATGTCCAAATAAATTACCTGAATTGAAGCTCAAAGAATCTGACTATCTTATTTCCACGACACTAACTTATACTCTAATATTTAGAGTAAGTATGCAGTACACGTGAACCAACTGGCAAACTGTGGACAGACACACCACACTCCAAAGTAGTGACAGATGTGACCAAAGCAGATTCCATGGATTTGCCACTTACCCATCCAGACACTTGTCACACTGTGAGCCAACCGGCCTCACTGAAACTCTACAATTCTCACAAACATTTCCAATCGTCACGTTTGAAGAACTTGCCTTGGAATTTTCCCCAATGTCACTCACACTTGGATAGCTACAACAAGTCTCCACCCCCAGAGTTTCATCTCACTTTCTGAGATTTGTTCCCTCTGGATCGGAAGCCTCACCTTCTAAGCACAATTTGAAATCTTCAGCCTTGCAGAACACCACTGCTCCAAAAGAGTACTTTTGTCATTGTAGCCCATGGTATGGAATCACCAACCTTTGGCTGCCCTCCTGGATCTTCAGGTCTTCTCTCAAGCCTACTTTGCTTCAAGCCTTCTTCCCGCAGCTCTCTTTATTTAACTTGGAGCCTATTGTTCTGCTCCTTTTTATCAGCTTTACTTAGCAAGATCTGTTTCTGGTCTCTGTTCTTGCTCCATACCTGGGATCTTTTTCTGGGGCCTGTCCCACTCCACAGTTTTGTACCTTCTTCTTGGTTTGGGACCTTCTAACTTCTGCCTTCCCCATGTCCTGCTCCCAGTATTATGACACCCTGGGCTAGGGCGCAGTAATTCATGCCCCAAATTCCCCGGAGTCACGACACAAGTGACTGAACTAATAATTCTTATGAAAATACCTGATGTCATTAACCTTTGGCTGCCAATAGACACAGTCATCAGGTTTGTAAATGTAAACACAATTACTATTTATTTATAACACGAACTATCATGAAAATGCAGGAAATTCAACTGGTTAAACATAAGCTAATACCAACATGCATTGTATTTCAGTCTCTAACTGAGCTAATCTCTGTAATTTCAGTCGAGAGTCACAGCTTCTTATGTCTACATCATGATTAATTAACAGAGTGTCCCTGGTGTTTCCCTGTAACTCCATCTATACTTTCAGTGTATTCATTATAACCTGTCTCTTTCTGTCTCTCATGTAATGCAGCCAGTCTTTCCTGATTGTCCAATGAATGTCCATCCAATTTTCGAGGATCTCCAGAAACCAAACAAAAGTAGTATTGTCAATGCTGAGGGAAGTATTTGGCTCATTTTCAATCAATAAACACTCTTCAACCCCTCGAGCTTTACATTTACTCTGGTCCTGCATATGGTTACTTTCAGTGACAAGCACATTCTTTGTTATACAGCTTCTACCTTCTCATCGGAGTTTTTAGAAACACAGCCCTTATTTCCATCTAGTAATGTGGACTGGAACAATTTGCGCTTTCTGAAAGTAAAAAAGAACATTTGAAATCGAGAAAGCAATTTGTGCTTCCTCGATTTCAAATATTCTTCTTTACTTTCAGAACCAGAGGGTGGCACGCCATTGGCTCTATGAACCTTTTGGTCTTTGTTAATAGATATGGTGGCAGAAGCACTACATGGTTCCCCACACACCTTACCATTAATTTTTACAAGGAATTGCTCACTGATTATTTCGCCTCATTTGCTATTTGCTTCCTTTGCCTTGAAAATGCACTGTGGACCTTTAAAAGGATGTGGGTTAACCAGCTGTTCAATGGTGTCACTTCACAATCCTCACTGTCCTCGTCCTCAATAACTGATGCCATGCCATCACGTACATTTTCCTTCAAAGCCAGCATTCTTTGGGAAATATTTACATCTGAAGTGAATGGCAATGGGTTTACTGCAAGAGGCTGTACCAAATTACATTTAGAAAACTCCAAGTCACTTTATCCTTCTGACTTGCTGTCTTCTTCACTTTCTTTTGCAAGAATTATTTGCCATTTGTTCAAGATTAGTTAGGGACAGGTCTATTTGGTAACAGCGTTTTTATCATTCCTTCATACTTGGACAGAAATCGGAGTCAGGACACTTATCTGATTCTTCATTACTATTAAGTTTTGACTCCTCTTTTGTATCGTTACCTTCAGTCGCAGGATTCTCAGAATCTGGTTCACTACCACTGTCATTTGAAATGTGCAGTACGAAGTCTTACAACACCAGGTTAAAGTCCAACAGGTTTGTTTCGATGTCACTAGCTTTCGGAGCGCTGCTCCTTCCTCAGGTGAATGAAGAGGTATGTTCCAGAAACACATATATAGACAAATTCCAAGATGCCAAACAATGCTTGGAATGCGAGCATTAGCAGGTGATTACATCTTTACAGATCCAGAGATGGGGTAACCCCAGGTTAAAGAGGTGTGAATTGTGTCAAGCCAGGACAGTTGGTAGGATTTTGCAGGCCAGATGGTGGGGGATGAATGTAATGCGACATGAATCCCAGGTCCCGGTTGAGGCCGCACTCATGTGTGCAGAACTTGGCTATAAGTTTCTGCTCGGCGATTCTGCGTTGTCGCGCGTCCTGAAGGCCGCCTTGGAGAACGCTTACCCGGAGATCAAAGGCTGAATGCCCTTGACTGCTGAAGTTTTCCCCGACTGGAAGGGAACATTCCTGCCTGGTGATTGTTGCGCGATGTCCGTTCATTCGTTGTCGCAGCGTCTGCATGGTCTCGCCAATGTACCACGCTTCGGGACATCCTTTCCTGCAGTGTATGAGGTAGACAACGTTGGCCGAATAGCACGAGTATGTACCTCGTACCTGGTGGGTGGTGTTCTCACGTGTAATAGTGGTATCCATGTCGATGATCTGGCACGTCTTGCAGAGATTGCCATGGCAGGGTTATGTGGTGTCGTGGTCACTGTTCTGAAGACTGGGTAGTTTGCTGCAAACAATGGTTCGTTTGAGGTTGCGCGGTTGTTTGAAGGCAAGTAGTGGGGGTGTGGGGATGACCTTGGCAAGATGTTCATGTCATCAATGACGTGTTGAAGGCTGTGAAGAAGATGACGTAGTTTCTCCGCTCCGGGGAAGTACTGGACGACGAAGGGTATTCTGTCGGTTGTGTCCCATGTTTGCCTTCTGAGGAGGTCGGTGCGGTTTTTCGCTGTGGCGCGTTGGAACTGTCGATCGATGAGTCGAGTGCCATATCACGTTCGTACGAGGGATATACCTCTTTATTCACCTGAGGAAGGAGCAGCGCTCCGAAAGCTAGTGACATCGAAACAAACCTGTTGGACTTTAACCTGGTGTTGTAAGACTTCGTACTGTGCTCACCCCAGTCCAACGCTGGCATCTCCACATCATTTGAAATGTGATCAACGTCCATCAACATTCCCTTTGTTGAGTCATTCACTGCTCCATGAATTTTCCTAACTCCCACAAGCCCTACCGTTAGCATCTCGTGTGCTAACTGCTGTACTTCCCTCGGACTCGCCGTAATCATGGGCGAAGCTACAACCTTCCCTCCTGCCAAATCATTCCCCAAAAGCAAGTCTACTCTGTCCAGTGGAAATTTCTTAACCACCCCGGCCGCTATTGGACTCGGCACTAAATCATACTCCAATTGTACTGTGTACAATGGAACTGGGATACAGCCTCCACCTATCCTATTCACTAACACCTCAGCTTTCATTGAGCTCTCCGGAGGGAAAACAAAATCCTTCTCCAGTAAGAGAGTTTGAGTAGCCCTGAGTCCCTTGAGATACAGTTGAGGAAAAAAGGGGTGCTCTTCCCCTTAGACAGAAATCCCTGCGTATCTCTCATCGACCTCAGTCCCCACACCTGCTTCCACAGCAGTGTTTACAATTCATGGATCAGCTCATAATCCGCAGCCATAATTGTTGCTTGTCTGGCAGTCGCCACCCTCTGGTCTTCAACATGGGTTCATATTATAGAAGGTTTTGGAATTCTTAAATTCTTCCACGAGAATTATCTCTCTCAGAGCCTCGTAGGTAGTTGCAAATCCCAATGCCCGGACCCATCTGTCAGAATTGTTTTGCTTAACCCTTTCAAATAAATCTGTACCGACTGTCTTATTAAATTCCAAACCTTTTGCCTGTATGCTTCGGGAACCAATTCATATGCACCCTGAATAGCCTTTTTTTTTACCTCATCATAATTCTTAGTCCCCCGCTCTTGGCACAGAAGCGTAACCTTACTGAGCCCGCCCTGTCGGTTTACTCTGCATGGTTCTCTTGGCTTGCTATTTTCTCAAAAGCCCTAAAAGGTTTATACCTCCTTCTCTTCGAATTTTGGGAGGGCCTGTATAGATGTAACCATATTGTCACTGGGTTCCGTTCTGAACTTAGGCTCTCTCCTAACTCCTGGCATCTCCCCGCTCATTTCCAGTAAGCTACAAGTCTCTTTCTTTTGTTTTTTCCTACCTCTCTTTTGTTTTTTCCCCTCTCTCTTTTGCTGTTTCCTCTCTCTCTGTCTGCAATTCCAACCTCCTCATTTCCATCTCCAATTATTTCTGCTTCGTCTCCTTTTCTTTTTCTTGTTCTTTTTGCCTCAGCTCCATTTCCTTTTTCCTCATCACCATTTCTTTGCCTTTTTAAGACCATAAGACCATAAGACATAGGAGCGGAAGTAAGGCCATTCGGCCCATCGAGTCCACTCCACCATTCAATCATGGCTGATTTCAACTCCATTTACCCGCTCTCTCTCCATAGCCCTAATTCCTCGAGAAATCAAGAATTTATCAACTTCTGTCTTAAAGACACTCAACGTCCCGGCCTCCACCGCCTTCTGTGGCAATGAATTCCACAGACCCACCACTCTCTGGCTGATAAATTTCTCCTCATCTCTGTTCTAAAATGACTCCCTTTTATTCTAAGGCTGTGCCCCCGGGTCCTAGTCTCCCCTGCTAATGGAAACAACACCCCTACGTCCACCCTATCTAAGCCATTCATTATCTTGTAAGTTTCTATTAGATCTCCCCTCAACCTCCTAAACTCCAATGAATATAATCCCAGGATCCTCAGACTTTCATCGTATGTTAGGCCTACCATTCCTGGGATCATCCGTGTGAATCTCTGCTGGACCCGCTCCAGTGCCAGTATGTCCTTCCTGAGGTGTGGGGCCCAAAATTGCTCACAGCATTCTAAATGAGGCCTAACTAGTGCTTTATAAAGCTTCAGAAGTACATCCCTGCTTTTATATTCCAAGCCTCTTGAGATAAATGACAACATTGCATTTGCTTTCTTAATTACGGACTCAACCTGCAAGTTTACCTTTAGAGAATCCTGGACTAGGACTCCCAAGTCCCTTTGCACTTCAGCATTATGAATTTTGTCACCGTTTAGAAAATAGTCCATGCCTCTATTCTTTTTTTCAAAGTGCAAGACCTTGCACTTGCCCATGTTGAATTTCATCAGCCATTTCTTGGACCACTCTCCTAAACTGTCTAAATCTTTCTGCAGCCTCCCCACCTCCTCCATACTACCTGCCCCTCCACCTATCTTTGTATCATCGGCAAACGTAGCCAGAATGCCCCCAGTCCCGTCATCTAGATCGTTAATATATAAAGAGAACAGCTGTGGCCCCAACACTGAACCCTGCGGGACACCACTCGTCACCGGTTGCCATTCCGAAAAATAACCTTTTATCCCAACTCTCTGCCTTCTGCCTGACAGCCAATCGTCAATCCATGTTAGTACCTTGCCTCGAATACCATGGGCCCTTATTTTACTCAGCAGTCTCCCGTGAGGCACCTTATCAAAGGCCTTTTGGAAGTCAAGATAGATAACATCCATTGGCTCTCCTTGGTCTAACCTATTTGTTGAATCTCTAATTGTTTCATTTGTAACTGGATTTTAGCTAATTCCACTGATGGTTGCCATGACCCAGCCTGTGTTTCTGACCTTTGTTTCAAATGTAAATGCTGAGCAATCCCTTCAATTATCTCCACCTTCCTGGCTCTCGCTGGTACCTCTATTTCTAATTCACCTACCAATTTGATTGGCTTGTATTTTTGAAGCTCTTTTAAATAAACCAGAGATAAGTCGTCCATCTGTAGAAAATGCTCAGCAGTTTCCAGAGCCATCCTATTACATCACTACCAATATGGTGTCTCCTTTTAAGTTATACCCAAACTCCACTGTCTACCGTCCCAAAGATCCCAGATGGGCTCCCAAATTATGTTACGACTCCTGGGCTAGTGCACAGTCAATTCCAGCACCACATGCCCTTGATTCGCAACATAAATACCCAAAGTCTGTGGCCCTTGGCGGCCCAATAATCACAGTCACCAGGTTTGTAAATGTAAACGCAATACAATTTATTCAGAACAAGAATTATCGTGAATTGCAATAAATACAACTGGTTAATGACAAGCTAATACCTAATACCCACTTTAATTTGCCCCCATCCTCTACACACACAAGACAGATAAACACAGAAGGGTGGAAAGGGGTAACAATCATAACTGGAGGGAAGAAAGAGTCTTTGTTTCAGATGTTATTTTTAGCCCACTTTTCTTCACATTAGAGTATTTGGCTTGCAGTCTGTAATGATCTTCTTTGTAGATTCATTCATTCATGTACTCTGTAGTTTAAAAAAGCATTACTCACAGCTTTTCTTGGAGAGGCGTCATATTTCTCAACAAACTGTGCTTTCAATTCATGGTTTGTCTTCGGGCATCTGTAGTTCCAGGAAAACAGTAGCCAGAGGCTTTCTGGAGAGAGAGTCAGCCCTCACAGTGGTTCTCTGGAGAGTATGAGCTGTATCTTTCTGAAGAGAGTTAGCTGGATCTTTCTTTCACCGTACTTCCAGATTCAAAACTGAAGCAAAACTCAAATCATGGGACTCTTAAAAACATGTGAGTGGAATAAGATCCAATCACCGCCTGTTACTAGTCAGAGAACAGCCTTTTGGGCCAATCCATTGGCCACCAGCCAATCAATCCAACCGAGTCCCCACCCATCTCTCTGTCACTGATGCCGGCCAGTCTGCAGCTTCTGTTTAGCCCAGCACAGCCTTCCAGATTGTTCCTGCTTGAATTAAATATGCAGATTTCTTGCCTTAAAAGGTTATGTCTAATAATCATCCATGGATCAAAAATGTAATGGCAAAAATAAAGGAAAGGGAATAAACAGGGAGTAAACAGGAAGGACGCTTACACCAGGGATACCTTCTCTGAAATGGCGTTCCTAACCTGCAGTTTTGTGCTGTTCACGTGTCCTTTTCTGCTGCACACATGCACCGGGGCCGGTTCCCGGCCTGCAGACGTAAAAGACACCTTGCCCGACTGGCCAGTGCGCAGAATCCCCGAGGTTCACTGGGAACTGTAGTCCCCGAACTAGGAATCCAATTTGAACTTAGGGAAAGTTTTATTTTTCGTGTTTCATCACAGATGTTTAAGGGGGACAAGCATAATGACGGAAGGCACAGCAAGGACACGTCTCTGCTTTGCTCTGTGCCAATATAGGTGGCACTGAAAATCTAACGCTTCACATCTTACGGAAGTACAAGGAGGCACGATGCTTTGAGGAAGCCAAGATACTATCCACATACAAAAAACATTTGGAAAAACTCCCCCATTTTTTGAGGCATCTATGAAAGAAAAGGATTGCCATCATTGTAAACAATTGCCCCACACACCTCGACATCGCTGGCTTGAAGCATGATGGGTGAATAGGAACTTGAAAACCTGCCACCAGCAGTAGCTGATCTCAGCTTATCGAGGTGATCGATAAGACACAGAAGTACAATCCCACTGTAATAGAGATCATGAAAAGGTGTGGAAGATGTTGAAGGTAGCCACAATCACAAACTGCTTCAACCTTGCTACATTCAAATAGGTCACAGCTGCACAAGGAGGAACAGGGCGATGCCAACCGGTCCAACGACAAGGCACTGTTCACTCATCTGCAGGAGGCTGGCACAGCGATTCCGACAGAGACAAACATGAAAATCTGTGCAGAAGCGAAAAACGTGACATGGTGCATGACAGAACTGAAAGATAATGCCATCGCAGGCGCAGCATCTTCTTCAGTCGAGGAGGCCGAGGACCCCGAAGATCCTAATGAATGCCTGCCCGCTCATCTGCCTTTTACCACAGCCGATGCCATGAGGGCCCTGGAGATGCTCCGAGAATGCAGCACAAAACCTTTGAAAAAATGTTCAGCTGCATTGACGATGAAAAGGAATGCAGCACGCATGTCCAAAAACACCCCGCTAAGCAGAAGACAAAATTGTAGCGTTTTCCCGTGCTAGGCCCTGGCCTTTCTCAAGGCCAACACATTGTGAACTGTGTTCAAAGGGAATAAAGATTTTGTTAAATTCTTTTACAGGGTTTTACTGCATATTTTTTATTCGGCATTTGGTTCAGAAAAACGGAAAGTGAGACAGTAAGTGTTAGAAATGTTTGTAGGCATATCGGGTTACACAGAGATATATTCATGTGGTCAGTTGGACCTCCTCGGCTATCACAAAGCACCGCTAAGCCCAAATTTCACGAAGCTTCCCCCGGGATTTAAATTGAATTAAATTGAATATGTCCTTCATTGGACCCACGCTAACACAGAGGAAATTCAGTGCTGAAAGTTTATCCCTTCGCTAGATCTTGGGGAAAGATGGGAGAGTTGAGAGGGAAAAAACAAGAAATTATACTGCAAAATACTGCGGGTGCTGCCGAAACTGTTGAGTGATTTCAGCATTTTGTATTTTTAGTCCAGGAAATTATAGACCTGTTCGTACATTTGCTGTGGGATGTTAATGGAATCAGTAATTAAGGAAAAGCTGATTGAGTATTCAGCGAAAGTCAAATTGACTGAAGCAAGAGAGGGAACATGGATTTATAATGGATAAGTAATGTCTAACGAAAATAACTAAATTTCTTGAGGAAGTAACTAAGAAAATAGACAAGGGAAAGTCTATAGATGTAGTTTATACGGACTTCCAAAAAAGGTGGCACGGTGGCACAGTGGTTAGCCTCACAGTGCCAGGGACCCAGGTTCAATTCCAACCTTGGGTGACTGGTTTGCACATTCCCCCCCATTTCTACATGGGTTTCCTCCGGTTGCTCCGGTTTCCTCCTACAGTCCAAAGATGTGCAGGTTAGGTAGAGTGACCATGCTAAATTGCCCTTTTTTGTCCAGGGGTGTGCAGGTTAGGTAGGATTATGGGGATATGGTGGGGGAGTGGGCATAGGTCGGGTGCTCTTTCAGAGGGTCGCTGCAGACTCGATGAGCCAATGGTCTCCTGTTGCTGTAGGATTTCTACGGTTACAGCATTAGGGATGGTTCTACATAAGAGGCTGTCTGCTAAAATCAAAATTGCTAGAGTTGACAGCAAATGAAATAAGTAAGGCGGTAGAAGGCAGAGAGTATAGATAATGGGTATGTACTCAAGTTGGAAATGTCTAGTGGTATCACAATGATCTGTGCTGGGGCCTCAACTATTCACGATATTTATTAATGACTTAGATAACATACTAAGGAGCCATATTTCCAAGTATCTTTTTGACACAAACACAATTGTAGGGAGTGTAGATGGGAGCATAATATTGCAAAGTGACACTTCGCGATTCGGAGCTGGATTTTTGCGGGGCCAGGGAGATTCCGTGGACTGTTACAAATGGTAGGAAGAACCCAATTCTGAGATTTCCTATCTGATGTCCAGCGGCAACAGTTTTCAGCAGCACAGGATAAGGGTGCAGGCTGGTGTGAGTCGTGAACCCGTACTCTGCACTTCTGACCTAGCCTGCTCGCCACAGCGGCATAGGCATCTTCTGCAGCTTCGCGATTTTGATGGAGTCGGACCACCTTTTCCACAAGTCTTGTTTCATGGCCCCACAGAAATGTCATGTACCAACGTCTGGATGACAATCTTTTGAAAGATATGTTCAAATGGTCCTACCCATACTTTCATGCCAACCTCTGCCCCTACACCAAATCCCAATGGTCTCATACCCTTCATGCCAACATATGTTCCTCCACCCATCCCCAATAGCCCCTCTTACCCTCCGTGAAACCTATAGCACTTCCATGTCCATTCACCCAGTAAGCACGACACAGAAGCAATGAACCCCATAGTAACAAGGGCAGACGTGGGGAAACTTTAAAATACAATTATTCATTCATAACTTCCTTTAAAGAACTGCTTTTACTACAGCCCTATAAAAGTATCAATCAATAAGACCTTTAAAGTGTCAAAGAAGGAAGTACAAAATAGATGTAAGAAAAATAGCTCTTAATCAAGCAATTTTTCCGTTGTGTGAGGCTGTTTCAACAGACAATGGGGCCGGGATTCTCGCCCAACTGACGGGCGGGCTGTATCAGCGCCAAAGAGTGGCGTGATCCACTCCGGTGTCGGGCCGCCCGGAAGTTGCGGAATCTTCCGCCGGCCGGCACGAGTTGGCGCATGCGCAGAACCGCTGGCGTGATCCCAGCGCATGTGCAGGGAGTTTCTTCTTCACGCCGGCCATGGTGGAATTTTACAGAGGCTGGCGCGGAGGGAAAGAGTGCCCCCACGGCACTGGCCCGCCCACAGATCGATGGGGCCCGATCGCAGGCCAGGCCACTGAAGGGCACTCCCCCCACCCCCGCCCCCGGGGCCGGATCCCCCAGCGCCCCCCCGAAGACTCCGCAGGCCGCCCCAGAGCCAGGTCCCGCTGGTATGGACCTTGTGTATTTCACACCGGCGGGACCGGCCGAAAACGGGCAGCCGCTCGGTCCATCAGGGCCGGGAGAAACGACGGGGGGGGGGGGGGGGCACTGCCAGCGGTCCCTGACCGGCGCGACGTGATCCCCACAAAAAAAACGGCGGCGGAGAATTCGGCAGCTGGCGTCGGAGCGGCAGGGTGGGATTCACGCGCCCCCCGGCGATTCTCCGACCCGGCAGGGGGTCGGAGAATCCTGCCCGCTGGATGTCTAGCTCTCAGCTAAGATTCCATTTTGAGGTTCGTCCAGATTTCCATTAGTCCATTGAAACAGCTGCGCCCAAGGGAAAATATTGCTTGATTGACATCTTTGCTCTTCGATCTATTTTGTAAATTGCTCAATGTCTATTTACACAATAATATGTAGTTTGTAGTTTTTCCTATTGATACTTTAAAGATCTTGTTGATTGACACTTTTGCAGGGCCTTCGTAAAAGTCGTTTTTTTAAAGAGTGGTAGCTGTGTAAACGCTATAACCTCTGAATCAGAAGGTTGTGGGATCAAGTCCCACTTCAATACTAAGCCTAAAAATCTAGGCTTCAGTGTAATATTGCGGGAGTGCTGCACTGCCAGAGGCGCAAAGAGAGTTTGCTGTGTGAAAATGTTCTGCTGGGTTTCCGAAATAATTACAGGAAACAACTTATTTAATTTTCATTATGGTTTTGCACTCTGGAAATACATTGGAAATAACCCACATTGGATCACACCTAGCCATTCGCATGGAGTTATTCTTCAAATGGGAGAATCTACATTTAGTGAAGAGTTCAGATGTGCTCTATGCCCTGCCTGAAGATAACCCCTTGACTTATTGTCTGCTGATACCTCACCTTTGAGACATTTTCCTGGCAATGTTTATCAGTGTTGGTTTGTCACCGCCTTTCACTCTCGGGCAGGGCACGGAGAGGGTTCCAAGTCTACATTAGCTTGAATAGGAAATGAACCTGGTCTGTTGGCATTATCCCGAACCACATGCTAGACTCTCGTCAACTTAACTGAACAAACCCAAAAAATTCAGGATAGTCTTTTAAAAATAAATAATTTGTTCAGAAGCTGAAAACTCAGTAATATTTTTGGAGACAGCCGGAGCTTTGCAAGCGATGAGCGGAATACATTTATTTCCATGTGTTGATGATTTAGGCTTTCTGTGCTGGATTTACTACCCACTGACCAAGGAGGCAGCATAGACTCCATCAGAGATGTCATGGGGTGGCTAAAACCCTGAAGGATTAAAAACGCCGTCTCAGTTTGAACTAATGTATCTGCTGCTGATGTTATCAGTTAAGTCCATCTGCACCAGTTGAATATTTGATAAGTGAATATTTAAAGCTAAAGTAGGCCCACTACTTTAAAAAAAAAAATACAGACCCTCAATGAGCAGATAAGAGCTGAACAACTCTTTCCTCACTCTGTCGAAATTAATGGATTGAGGTTGCACTATGTGATATCATTGAAATGTGTGAACACCTTTGTTAACATAGGACACAAAGGAATTTGATAGGATTGCATTGACGTGTCAGTCATTAATATTGTAAGTCGCATCATACTGGCTCATCGAATCTCAGGACCTCAATGCTGAAGAACTCTATTCACAACCCAAGGTCACTGCAGTCACTTGCAGAATGCCTATGTGACCTCATTTGAAATAGGCTTGAAGGCTGTCGAACAAGAGGGCAAAAGAAGCACTTCGAAGACATTCTGAAGGCTTACCTCAAGAAATGCAACATTGGCGTCAATGCGTCTGGCTCAGAAGAGACCTACTTAGAGGAACCTCCTGATTGAAGGGACACAATTCTTCAAGGACAACCGACAGCAAGAAGAGGCCCGGTAAAGGAGTCTGAGAAAGAAACACCAGCGATCTAGAATCCAAGGACCGACCCCACCTCCTGGAAACACCTGTCAAGTGTGCGGTCGAAGATACAGCTCTAGGATGAGCTCATCAGCCATACAAGGACCCACAGAACCCATGAGCAGTAACGCAATCATCAGTTTCTTCAGTGGACAACCTAAGGGGCTGGTTTAGCACAGGGCTAAATCGCTGGCTTTTAAAGTAGACCGAGGCAGGCCAGCAGCACGGTTCAATTCCCGTACCAGCCTCCCCGAACAGGCGCCGGAATGTGGCGACTAGGAGCTTTTCACAGTAACTTCATTTGAAGCCGACTTGTGACAATTAGCGGTTTTCATTTCATTTCATACTCGTTAGCGAGTGATGGGTGAAGACTCAGAAAAATTTACCGGTCAACCCAAGCTGTTGTTTCTCTTGCTCAATACCATCCTGGATACGGGTCTGTCAGGGACACCTGGTGGAACCTTTTCAAATGTTATTCATTAGCTGTAACCGCCAGAGCCACCTGAGTACCTAGTGAAAAGCTAAAACATTTGTAATAGAATGTTTTCTGGAATACAGCCCGCAGGGTTGTTAGATTCAAAACTGAAGTAGGTCAGAGCTGCCATAAAGAAACAAGTGGAGGAGAATGTCATTCGGCCCTTCCAACCACACCTCCACCATTTAATTTTAATTTATTTTTTAAAATATTTTATTCCAAACATATTCAACATAATAACATAGCCTTAACATCCAACAGAGTACAGAACATAGAACAGTACAGCACAGAACAGGCCCTTCGGCCCTCGATGTGCCGAGCATTGCCCGAAACCAAGATCAAGCTATCCCACCCCCTGTCATTCTGGTGTGCTCCATGTGCCTATGCAATAACCGCTTGAAAGTTCCTAAAGTGTCTGACTCCACTATCACAGCAGGCAGTCCATTCCACACCCTAACCACTCTCTGAGTAAAGAACCTACCTCGGACATCCCTCCTATATCTCCCACCCTGAATCTTATCGTTATGCCCCTTTGTAACAGCTACATCCACCCGAGGAAGTAGTCTCTGAACGTCCACTCTATCTATCGCCCTCATTATCTTATAAACCTCTATTAAGTCGCCTCTCATCCTCCTCCGCTCCAAAGAGAAAAGCCCTAGCTCCCTCAACCTTTCTTCATAAGACCTATCCTGCAAACCAGGCAGCATCCTGGTAAATCTCCTTTGCACCCTTTCCAATGCTTCCACATCCTTCCTATAATGAGGTGACCAGAACTGCACACAATACTCCAAATGTGGTCTCACCAGGGTCATGTATACAGTATACAGTTTGTACATTCTTTCCCCATTTACTCCCCCCTCCCTGTTGACAAACATAGCCATGAACAGCCTCCACTGTACCTTGAAGCCCTCTTCTGCCATTTAACATGATCAAGATTTATCTCAGTTACATTTTCCCACACTATTCCCATATCGCCTAATTAGTGTCCAAAACTCTGGCAGTGTCTCTCTAGGTAACATCAGCAATAGATACATTAGCTCAAACTGAGATGGAGTTTTAAATCTTTTAGGGTTTTAACCAGGACATGTCTGATGGAGTCTTCACTGCCTCCTTGATCAGTAGGCACTACAACAAGAACAGAAACCCCAAATATCAATAAATGAAAAGAAATGCATTCTGAAGACCGTACACTTGAGCGCTTACCTACTCTGGCTGCCTCCAAAACTGTCACTGAGTTTCGATGACTAAACATTCACAGCCCTGTGTGGTAGAAAACTCCAAAGGTACACAACTTCCAAGCGGAGAAATGTCTCCTCATTTCAATTTTGAATGGCTTTATTCTGAAACTGTGACCCTTAATTCTCAATTCCCCAGCCTGTGGAAGCACCCTCCCAGCTTCTACCCTGTAAAGTCTCTTAAGAATTTTTTTTTAAAATTTAAAGTACCCAATTCACTTTTTCCAATTAAGGGCCAATTTAGTGTGGCCAATCCACCTACCCTGCACATCTTTGGGTTGTGGGGACGAGACCCACGCAGACACGGGGAGAATGTGCAAACGCCACACGGACAGTGACCCAGGTGCACAAAATACAAAACACTGGAGCCCGTGACCTTGGTTGGGGGCTGGACTGGGCGGGGGGGGGGGAGGAAGGGGGGTTGTTTGCAGGCTCAAGCAAGGTCCCTTGTCACCCAGCAGCAGAAGGGAGAGGGAATTACATTTAAATTGAATGTGGCCAATGTCACCGGGGAACAGAAATCTCTGGGACATCGGAGGCCTCTGTCTCTGGTGAATTGGTGGCAGGAACGGGCAGCACAGTGGTGCAGTGGTTAGCACTGCTGCCTCACAGCACTGAGGACCCAGGCTCGCTCCCGGCCCCGGGTCCCTATCCGTGTGGAGTTAGCACATTCTCCCAGTGTCTGAGTTGGTCCCACCCCCACAACCCATAGTGATGTGCAGCGTAGGTGAATTGGCCATGCTAAATTGCCCCTTAATTGGAAACAAAGAATTGGATACTCTAAGTTAAAACAAATAATTGGTGGCAGGGCTGTATGACTCGGGCTGGATTTATAAATGCGCGTTGAAATTGGGATATAATGGTAAATTGTGCAGTTGTGGGTTTGATGGAGAGGGGGGGTGAATTCATCTGCTGATGGTGTTTGCTCAAGGGAGGGCCACACAAAATCATCCAACACACACACCTGATGATTTGCAATGGCATTTCACACTGAATTGTAAATTCTTTGGGATGTATAAGTCACATAACAGAGCTGCAATCATATGTTTAACCTGGGCCATCACACAAGCTTGCCACCCCGACATTAATTCTGTGTACACCTCCCGCTGCCTCAGGAAGGCAGACAGCAATATCAGAGACCCCTCCCACCCAGGCATTGCCTTCTTCCAGACCCTTCCGTCAGGCAGACCGTACAGAAGTCTGAAGACACGCACATCCAGGCATAGGAACAGCTTCTTCCCCACAGCTACCAGACTCCTCAACGACTCCCCTTCGGACTGATTTGTTCCCTGCAAGAACATTGTTCATGATTCCCTGTGCTGCTCTGCTCATGTATTTGCTTTGTTTGACCTCTTGTTCCGCACTGTAACCAATCATTGTTATGTCAATGTTCTCTATTGATTATTCTTTTTGTCTACTATGTACATACTGTGTACGTTCCGGCCGCAGAAAAATACTTTTCACTGTACTTCGGCACATGAGACAATAAATCAAATCAATCGATCAATCAAGACCCCACAAAAACAACCTTGTTCTCAACCACTTACAAAACATTTTTGCTCTCACACTCCCCTTCTCCACATCTCAATGGTTTATGCTTGACAAATAGTGGTTTGGTTGCACAGAATCTGAATGTTGCTGAATAAAGCTGTTGAAGCTTTGCCCTGTGCATTTATGGACAACAATAGAATGGTTTTCCAGGACAGCGAAATAATCTCTCATGGGCAGAAATATAAATTGCAGCATGATCAAATAGTTATTCACACCACACTCAAATTATAGAATCCCAACAGTGCAGAAGGAGGCCATTTGGCCCATCGAGTCTGCACCAACCCTCTGAAGGAGCACACTACCTAGGCTCACACCCCCACCCTATCCCCGGAGCTCCACGCATTGATCATGGTCAATCCACCTAACTTGCACATTTTGGGACACTAATGGGCAATTCATCATGGCCAATTCACCGAACCTGCACATCTTCGGACTGTGGGAGGAAATCTGAGCACCCGGAGGAAACCCACCCAGGCATGGGGAGAACGTGCAAACGCCACACAGTCACCCAAGGCTGGAGTCGACAGTGCTGTGAGGCGGCAGTGCTAACCACTGTGCTGCTGTGACCCCCAGAAAGTTAAAAACTTCAAACAGATAATAACCGCGTCCCTGAAAAGGAGGACGAAAATGCAGCCCATAATTCTTACCTGTTAAAATCTAACTCTCAAATGATAACACTTTCCTCAAGCCAATTAAAAATGGGTTTATGCAATTAACTGTGAAATCCTGACCAAAAAATCTGAAATTGTATGGGGTGCCTAATTTCATCATTAGTTTTTTAAAATAAATTTTGAGTACCCAATTATTTTTTTTCCAATTTAGAGGCAATTTAGCGTGGCTAATCCCTGCACATCTTTAGCTTGTGGGGGTGAGACCCACGCCGACACGGGGAGAATGTGCAAACTCCACACGGACAGTGACCCGGGGCCAGGATCGAACATGGGACCTCGGCACCATGAGGCAGCAGTGCTAACTAACGCGCCACCATGCTGCCTTTAATTTCATCATTAGTAATAGATTTTAGATGCTGATTTGGCACACAGGTTGTTGAAAGATTTTATTCGACCTTGCAAGGAAAATTGGATTTCGTAATTATCATTTGCTGCCTGCACAGCCAGATTTGCAGACATGAGGCTGGGATGTACGGCAGGAAATGTCATGTGCTGCATCTTTAAAGGAATGCCCCTTGAAGTTAAAGCAAAACTAAGTGGCATCTTCTGCTGAGAATCAATGATAAAGATGCCTGGATGGAGGTGGCCAAATGAGAAACGTAACGTCTCACATGTCAAAGCAGTGATGATGCCAATTTGTAACGGGGTTGCTGATTTCCCCCCCATATTTGCAAAATGTTTGCCCCCTGTTGACTTGAAATGCGGAGGGGATTCATCCCAGTGGAAGTACCCCTGGAATCCCAGGCTCATATTGTTGGGGTGTGGTGGTGGTGGTGGGGGGAGGGAAATTCCCAAGGTGGTCCTGAAACTCGCGACACTCCTGCCCCCGTTACTTTGTTGGCCTCTCGTGGCTGAGGGAAATGTGTAGATATGCCCCCGCTCCCCCACCACCCTGCTCTTGCTCATTTAACCCCTCAGGAGGCATCAGGGTCACGAAGACGACATACATTCCAGGTATATCGCTCCTCTCTTTTTGGTTGACGTCATTGTGGCATTTAAAGGGAACTAGCCCCTGAAAATAAGTAACGTGTGTAGCCACCTAAAATGGCTGATTCCCTATTAATTTGGCCAAAACCCGATTTAAAATGGCTAACCGAAAAGGCTGATGGGAAAAGCAGCCAACAGGACACAAACGGACAGCTGCAGACAGAATAGAGTATTCGGCTCTGGGGAAGTCGGCCCAGATCGATACTCAAGACCATTAGCAGCACATCAACCCAGACATCTGCAGTTTAATTGGCTATCCCCGGGAACAATTGCAACATATTAGCAATTGAATGCCGGGCCAGACCTGTCGGCGCCTGCAGTGGCCGAAACAAAGATAGGTGAGCGACCACCCCCCGATCGAGGAATCGCCCCGTTATTGGATATATCAAACCCAGTGATTGGGAACAAGTCCAATCACTTGGGACTCAGGGTCAAGGGCCGCCCCGAGAGGCGGGAAGCCCCGGGACCCTATAAAGTGAGGGGCCAAGTTCAGATCGCGCTCTCTCTCCCTTCTTCTCCTGCTCGAGACCTTCGCAAGAACATCAACCAGAAACTGTAAGTTTGACTCCAGCGATCGCTGCCCGATAAAGAATCCTAGCCATCGACCCGTATCAGCCTTTTTGAATCGCGTTGGCCAGATCCGATTCGATAAGCCATTCGTTTTCCTGACCTGGTGGGCCCTTCCTAAAGTTAAGTATTGGCCAGTACTGGTAGGTTTCTATATAGATAGTAGGATTATTGTGTAAGCATTACTTGTTGTATATAATAAATGACCATTGATTTCAATCTTACTAAGTGGTGTGCTGACTTATTAATCATAACTCGAGCTTGAACCACGTGGCGGTATCAGAAAGATACCTGGCGACTCGTGAGCAAAGGTGACTTAATCAGAGGTAATAAAACTAAGGCTAATAAGAGCAACACGTGCAAACATTGTTTTGCTGAACTGACCCAAAGGGATCGGGAAATAGGAGAAGCGCCAAGGCCATGATTTCTGTCCCGGGCCCTGTCTCATAAGACCGGTTATCAGCTTGCCCTCCCAGCAAATTTGGGGCACCGACGCATTTAACTGAAGGGCAAGGAGAAAAGATCAACAGACACAGCAATCTGCGGGATGAAAATTCTGATCCAAGGTTTCACTGCAAAACCTGACTGCCAGTCAACTATAAAGTTACTTAATTAGGCAACAGCAAACAGGAAGGGGCATTTTTAACGAGCGGTTGAGATATGTAGATTGCTCTGATGCACCAGTATTGCAGAAGACTGTGGGGGCTCAAAATTAGATTGAAAATGAAAACACACCTCCCACTACACTGTTACCAATAAATTATAGGCCTCCTTTTATTTTTATCTTTCATGCGGTTATGTGTTGGATTTATTTTCAGCTCCCTGTCTCTCATTCTCCTGGCTTCACAGTAGGAGCTATGAACCAGGACAATGAACGGGAGCTGGGACTGAACTAAATATGGAGAGGGTTACAATGCCTGTAATTATTTAAAGATGAAGCTGAGTGTTACATCAGGTTGCCAACTCTCCAGGATTGCCCTGGACTCTCCAGAAATTAAAGATACGTCTCCTGGACTCTGCTGTGCACAACACTCAGAAGAAAAATCATTAGGACATAACAAAGAAACAGTTTTCTTTCAGCACTTTTATTTATTATTGCTAGAAAGAGAGACAGGTAGTGGAAGCTTTTCATCTTGCACTCATCAGGACAAATACAAGAATACCAAATTTTAAACAATCACAACAATCTGCTACAGGAGAATACAGTGTTGGTTATTTGGCGAGTTAACTTTGATTGGCTGAGGCATTACCATAGATAAAGCAATGGGGAACCAAAGAACCCCCAAATCTTTTGGGGGCAATTTTTTAAAAAGCGCAAGACATGAACATATTTCTTTTGTTTGCGGAGAGTGGACCCCAGCGCCTGTCACTTCTAGCATGCATAAGTATTACCATTACAAGCTCAATTGGTTACGCAGGTTAGATGAGTACAGTCTATACTCTGCCTGTCATGAACAACCAAAGAAACATGCTGAGAATCAGCCAAACTCATAATGTAGCTCATTGATACCTGCAAAAAGTGACGTATATTCAGACTCAGGGTCCCAGTCTCTGCAGTCAATAGGAATATGTTCAAGCATTGTGCCTTTCTTGAATTCCCAGGAGCTTGGGGAACATTTAGGCCTGAATTTTTTTATCCGTTGGTGCTCGCACACTCTGCAGGCCGCGAAGTGGCAGCGAAACACGTTCCTGGCTGCAGTTGGCCCCGGAGCGCAGTATCACACTGGCTGGCCAATTAACGGCCATCCAGTGGGAAACGCACTCTGTGAATGTCTGAGAGCTTCTGGCGAAGGCAGGTGTCGAGAATAGGGCGCATGTGGGCTGGCTTTTCCAATGTGCTCCCCCAAAGGGACAGACACTGGGGAACCCTCTCAGGCAACTGCTGACCAGTGAAAAATAATCATTGGTGCCAAAATTATGTCACAGGTGTCCAGGCAGCACAATCATAACAGTCCGTAGAAACATTTGTTAATTTTATTTGAGCCCTGGCCTTTCATGCTGCTCTGGATCGAGGTTGCAACGTAAAAATAAAGGCCGCCTGGCCAATCAACCCACCTAACAACCTTAAAGGCAGATGGGCAAGGTAAAACCCCAGTCAATTGGTGGTTAATGAATCAAAATTGACTTCTTGATTGTTGCCGTGTGTGCTCCGACTCACCACCCCAGCTATCGCATGAGGGCGCGATGATGTCAGGAGGCGCTCCCGATGTCTTCTCGCGCATTTTCCGTGTGTCCGGTCTACACCCAAAATCGATACATAAAGTTCTGGCCACAGTTCCTTTTGCTTTACATTTTGACCAATCAGCATAGACTTGTCGACCAATCAGCACCCTTTTCTCCTGCAGTACAAATTGTTGTGATCGTTTGAAATTTGGCTTTCTAGCATTTGTCCTACTGAGTGCAAGACAAAAAGCCTCAGCAACATGTCTCCCATTACAGCAATATTAACGTTGAATTTATTATTGCTAAAGTATCAGAGATTGGGGGAGAGGGCAATTTAACTGAGGGGGGCAGCCAGCTGTTGTTGCGAGACCATTTGATGAAGCCTCCAGGAATACATCCAACCGGAGTTGGCAACCCAACATCTGCAATCATAATTGAAATATTAAATACCAAGAACCACACTCACTGGCCTGTTAGCAAGTATTGGAATGAAGTTATACTGTTAGCCTCGTTTCAATAAGAGGTAGTTTCAGCTGTGCGCTGTTAGAAAAAGTGATAGTAAAACACTGGTGTTGGATCCCATGCAGATCATACTAAAGACAAGGGGGCTGGAATTTTCCAGCCAGGCTGTGGGGGGGGGCCCACCTTGGGGGAAGCAGCAGGCCAGCCAAAATTCCGTTGACGGGACTGGACGATCTCAGTAGTGGGAGGCGCTGGAAAATCCTGGCTATGGTGTGAGACCCCTCCTCTCCACAAGTGTGCTGAGACATTCCGGCAGCTCGGCAAGCGGTGGATTTTCCTGTGGCTGATTCCACGGTGCATTTAAATCCCCACTGACATTGGCAATGAAATTCAATATAACGGCCACACTGCCAGAAGGATGTGGAGCGTTTGGAGAGGGTGCAGAGGAGGTTTACCAGGATGTTGCCTTGTCTGGAGGGTGTTAGATATGCGGAGAGGCTGAATAGACTCGGACTGTTTTCATTAGAAAGAAGGAGGTTGAGGGGTGACCTGATAGAGGTCTACACGATTATGAGGGGCATGGATAGAGTGGATGGGCAGGCACTCTTTCCCAGGGTGGAGGGGTCAGTCACCAGGGGGCAGAGGCTTAAGGTCCTTGGCGCAAAGTTTAGAGGAGATGTGCGAGGCAAGTTTTTTACGCAGAGGGTGATGAGTGCCTGGAACGCGTTGCCAGGGGAGGTTGTGGAAGCAGATACATGAATGGCGTTCAAAAGGCATCTTGACAAACACATGGATAGGATGGGTATAGAAGGATACGGCGCAAGGAAGTGCTGAGGGTTTTGGCAAAGGTTGGTATCATGACCGGTACAGGCTTGGAGGGCTGAAAGGCCTGTTCCTGTGCTATATTGTTCTTTGTTAACAATCCAAATTTACAATATGAGCAATTAATAAACACAGCAGTCAATAAGTTAGATATTTTGACTTCCAGTTGCAGTTATGCAGGGCCAAGTTGCACGTTCGGCAGCTCCCGCTTGGAACGGACGTTTGGGCTCTTTTCAGGGCCCTCCAACGGCATTTTTTCGACATTTCCCGGTGTGGGAAGAAGACTGCAACATTCCCCCGACAGTGTATGGCTTGGACCAGGAGCGGGGCGACTAAAAAAGTGGTGGTGAAGCCAAAGAAAGTGCGAGGGAAGAAGAGCAAGATGGCGGCGGGCAGGGACCAGGCAGCGTGGATGCAGTGGGCGCAGGAGCAGCAGGAGATAATTCCGCGCTGCTTCAGGGAGCTCAAAGCGGACCTGCTGGAGTCGATGAAGACTTCTATTAATAAGCTGCTGGAGACCCAGACGGCCCAGGGGGGTGGCGATCCGTGAGGTCCGACAAAAGATCTCAGATAATGAGGACGAGATCTTCGGCCTAGCGGTAAAGGTGGAGGTGCACGAGGCGCTCCACACAAAATGGCTGGAACGGTTTGAGGAGTTGGAGAAATGGTCGAGGCGGAAGAATCTGCGGATCCTGGGCCTCCCGGAAGGGCTGGAGGGGTCGGACGTGGGGGCCTATGTGGTCACCATGTTAAACTCGCTGATGAGCGGGGTCCTTCCAGGGGCCCCTGGAGCTGGAAGGGGCCCATAGAGTGCTGGTGAGGAGGCCCAAGGCTAACGAGCCGCCGCGGGCGGTGCTGGTGCGGTTTCATCGGTTCGCTGATCGGAAGTGCGTACTCAGGTGGGCCCAGAAAGAGAGGAGCAGCAGGTGGGAGAACGCGGAGGTTCGGATATATCAGGACTGGAGCGCGGAGGTGGCGAAGAGGAGGGCCGGGTACAACCGGGCGAAGGCGGTGCTGCACAGGAAGGGGGTGAAGTTTGGCATGCTGCAGCCGGCGCGTCTGTGGGTCACTTACAAGGACCGGCACCATTATTTTGAGTCCCCGGAGGAGGCGTGGGCCTATGTTCAGGCCGAGAAGCTGGACACAATCTGATGGTCAGGATGGGCGGTCGGGCGTGGGGATGGTCGGGGATTGCTGTTGTTGTGTTACATTTTGAGGGGGGATTCTTTGTTCTTGTTCAGTTTTGGTTCGGTGTGGGTGGTTAGGGTGGGTTGGGCACTGTTTTGGTTGGGTCTGTCGGGTGGGCTCTTGGAGGGGGCAAGTAAACGGAGTAGGGGTGCCCGCGGGGGAGGGGGAGGCCCGAGTTAGGGGTGAGGGGACTGGGCCTGTAACAGGAGCAGCGACAGAGGAGGCGGGGCCGGGCAGGTGGAAAGCGCGGGCTTTTTCCCGCGCTGAAGGCTGGAGAGGGCGGGGCCAGGGCGGGGAAGCGCGGGTTTTTTCCCCCACGATTAGGATGGAAGGGGAGGCGGACAGCCTGCTGGTGGGTAATGGAGGGGGAGGGGAAGTCCCACAATGGGAGGAGTCGAAGGAGAGGCGGGAGCAGCCATGGTCAGCAGGAGTCAGCTGACTTGCGGGAGTGCAATGGTGGGAGCAATGCAGCTAGGAGGGGTCCTAGCTGGGGGGTGGGGAGGTGGGGGGGGTGGGGGGGAACCGGGTTGCTGCTGCTATGGTCAAGGGGGAGCTGGAGCGAGTGGGGGGGGAGGGGTCTGCCGCTGTGGGGAACGGGCCGGGCGTGGGGCGCGGGCGCGTGGCAGGTCGAGGAGGGGTTATGGCTAGTCGTCGGGGGAGGGGGTGGGTAGCCCCCTGATCCGGCTGATAACCTGGAATGTAAGGGGGCTGAACGGGCCGGTTAAGCGGGCCCAGGTGTTCGCACACATGAAGGGGCTGAAGGCGGATGTGGTCATGCTCCAGGAGACACACCTGAAGGTGGCAGACGGGGTTAGATTGAGGAAGGGGTGGGTAGGCCAGGTGTTTCATTCGGACCTAGATGCCAAAAATCGGGGGGTGGCGATCTTGGTGGGAAAGAGGGTGTCGTTCGAGGCATTGTGACAGACAATGGCGGAAGGTGGTAAGTGGTAAGCTGCAAGGGGAAAGGGTGGTGCTGGTCAACGTGTACGCCCCGAACTGGGACGATGCGGGTTTTATGCGGCGCATGTTGGGTCGGATCCCGGACTTGGAAGTGGGGGGCCTGATAATAGGGGGGGGACATTAACACGGTGCTGGATCCGGCACTGGATCGCTCCAGGTCTAGGACGGGTAGGAGGCGGCGGCGGCTAAAGTGTTGAGGGGGTTTATGGACCAAATGGGAGGGGTGGACCCTTGGAGATTTGCAAGGCCGGGGGCTAGGGAATTTTCATTCTTCTCGCACGTTCATAAGGCTATTCCCGGATTGACTTTTTGTTATGAGCAGGGCGCTGATTGCGAAAGTAGAGGATAGCGAGTATTCGGCGATAGCCATTTTGGATCACGCCCCGCATTGGGTAGACCGAGAGCTGGGGGAGGAGAGGGTCCAGTGCCCATTGTGGCAATTGGAGGTGGGGCTGTTGGCAGACGAGGAGGTGAGCGAGCGGGTACGAAGAAGCATAGAGAGATACCTGGAGGCCAACGATAACTGGGAGGTCCGAGTGGGGATGGTCTGGGAGGCGCTGAAGGCGGTGGTTAGGGGAGAGCTGATCTCCATTAGGGCCCACAAGGAGAGGAGAGAGCAGAGAGAGAGGGAGAGGCTGGTGGGGGAGATGGTGAGGGTAGACAGGAGGTATGCGGGGGTGCCGGAGGAGGGACTTTTGAGGGAGAGGCGTAGCCTCCAGGCCGAATTCGACCTGTTGACCACCAGGAAGGCGGAGGCGCAGTGGAGGAAGGCCCAGGGGGAGATTTATGAATATGGGGAAAAGGCAAGTCGGATGCTGGCGCATCAGCTTCGGAAGCGGGACGCAGCTAGGGAGATCGGGGGAGTTAAGGACAGGGGAGGGAGTGTGGTACGGAGTGGAGTTGCCATCAATGGGGTTTTCAGGGACTTTTATGAGGAACTGTATCGGTCTGAGCCCCCACTGGAGGAGGGAGAGATGGGCTGCTTTCTGGACCAACTGCAGTTCCCGAAGGTGGAGGAGGGACTGGTGTCGGGATTAGGGGCCCCGATTGGGTTGGAGGAGCTGGCCAAAGGGATAGGGAGCATTCAGGCGGGGAAGGCACCGGGGCCGGATGGTTTCCCGGTCGAATCCTACAAGAAATATGTGGACCTGTTGGGCCCGTTGCTGGTTAGGACCTTCAGTGAGACAAGGGAGGGGGGGGGGGGGCGTTGCCCCCGACGATGTCCCAGGCACTGATCTCCTTGATCAGTAAGCGAGACAAGGATCCCCTGCAGTGTGGGTCTTACAGGCTAATTTCATTGTTAAATCAAGATGCCAAGGTGGTGGCGAAGGTCATCCACGAAGACCAGACGGGGTTCGTGAAGGGGAGGCAGTTGAACGCGAATATGCGGAGGCTCCTGAACGTTATTATGATGTCGGCAAAGGAGGGGGAGGCGGAGATAGTGGCGGCGATGGACGCTGAGAAAGCCTTTGATAGGGTAGAGTGGAGGTACTTATGGGAGGTGCTGAAGATGTTTGGGTTTGGGGAGGGTTTCGTCAGGTGGGTTAGGCTGTTGTACAAGGTCCCGATGGCGAGTGTGGCCATGAACAAGAGGAGGTCTGAGTACTTTTGGTTGCACCGAGGTACGAGGCAGGGATGTCCCTTGTCCCCTCCCTGCTCTTCGCGCTGGCGATTGAACCCCTGGCTATGGCACTGAGGGAGTCGAGGAACTGGAGGGGGCTGGTGCGGGGTGGGGAGGAGCATAGGGTGTCGCTCTATGCGGACGACTTGCTGCTATATGAGGCGGACCCGGTGGGGGGAATGCCGGAGGAATGAGGATCCTCAGGGAGGTCAGGGATTTCTCAGGGTACAATCTCAACATGAGGAAGAGCGAGTTGTTTGTGGTTCACCCAGGGGACCAGGAGAGGGGGATTGGCAAGCTCCCACTAAAAAGGGCGGAGAGGAGCTTCAGGTATTTGGGGGTCCAGGAGCTGGGGGGCCCTGCATAGACTTAATTTCACGAGGCTGATGGTGCAAATGGAAGAGGAGTTTAAGAGGTGGGACATGTTGCCGCTGTCCCTGGCGGGTAGGGTGCAATCAGTCAAGATGACGGTGCTCCCAACGTTTTTGTTCCTGTTCCAGTGTCTCCCCATTCTTATCCTGAAGGCCTTCTTTAGGCGGGTTAGCAGGAGCTTAACGGGGTTTGTGTGGGCGCGAGGGACTCCGAGAGTGAAAGGGGTGTTCCTGGAGCGGAGTAGGGATAATGGGGGGGGGGGGGGCTGGCCCAACCTCTGTGGGTCCTACTGGGCCGCCAATGTGGCAATGGTGCGCAAGTGGGTGATGGAGGGGGAGGGGGCGGCATGGAAGAGGCTGGAGACGGCGTCTTGTGAGGGTACGAGTCTGGAGGTGCTGGCAACAGCGCCGCTGCCGCTGCCGCTCCCTCCAATGAGTTATACCACGAGCCCGGTGGTGGCGGCTGCCTTCAAAACCTGGGGGCAATGGAGGCATCACAGGGGGGAAGTGGGGGCCTCGGTGTGGACCCCGATACAGGGGAACCACCGGTTTGTCCCAGAGAGAATAGATGAAGGGTTTTCGGAGTGGCACAGGGCAGGGATAAGAAGGTTCACGAGCCTGGGTGAGCTGGAGGAGAAGTACGGGCACCCCCCGGGAAACGCCTTTAGGTATCTAAACGTAAGGGCGTTTGCCAGGCGGCAAGTGGTGGAATTCCCGCTGCTGCCGCCACGCACGGTACAGGACAGGGTGCTCTCGGGGGCGTGGGTTGGAGAGGGGAAGATCTCGGCTACTTACCAGGTGATGCAGGAGGAGGAGGCATCGGTGGAGGTGCTGAAAGGTAAGTGGGAGGAGGAGTTGGGGGAGGAGATCGAGGAGGGGACGTGGGCAGATGCCCTAGGGAGGGTGAACTCTTCCTCTTCGTGCGCGAGGCTCAGCCTCATACAGTTTAAGGTGCTGCACAGGGCACACATGACCGGGACAAGGATGAGCCAGTTTTTTGGGGGTGAGGACAGGTTGTTAGGTGCTCAGGGAGCCCAGCAAACCACATCCACATGTTCTGGGCATGCCCAGCGCTGGACAAATTTTGGAAGGGCGTAGCGAGGACGGTGTCGAGGGTGGTAGGATCCAGGGTTAAACCGGGCTGGGGGCTCGCAATATTTGGGGTTGCAGAGGAGCCGGGAGTGCAGGAGGCGAAAGAGGCCGGTATTCTGGCCTTTGCGTCCCTGGTAGCCCGGCGAAGGATTCTTCTTCAGTGGAAGGATGTGAGGCCCCCAAGCATGGAATCCTGGATCAATGATATGGCAGGGTTTATTAAATTGGAGAGGGTGAAATTTGCCTTAAGGGGATCAGTGCAAGAGTTCTTCAGGCGGTGGCAACCATTCTTGGACTTCCTGGCAGAACGTTAGACATTGGGCAATGGCAGCAGCAGCTCGGGGGGGGGGGGGGGGGGGGGGGGGGGGGGGGGGGGGGGGGGGGGGGGGGGTGGGGGTTCTATTTTATTTTTGGGTGTCTATACTAGGGGATCTGAGGGGGTGTATATATTTGCTATGTTTGCTATGTGTTTCGGCAGGTGTTAATTTATTATTTATGTATAGGGGGAGCGGGGCACTGGGTTGTTTTGTTTTGTATTTAATTCTATTGGGGTCCTTTTACATTTTGTTGTTGATATTTTGTGAAAACTTTAATAAAAATTATTTTTAAAAAAAAAATAATAAGTTAGATATTTCGGTGGATGTCGATTCCTGTGTTTTGCACTGAGTGCTGAATTTGGTGCATTTGAGTGCTATAGTAAGAGTTTGGTGACCGAGGGAGTATAAGGCTTCATTTTTATCGAAAGTTTAGTCTTTCTTTTATTTAGTTAATTAACTTAAAAGTTGCTGTTTGGTTTAGAAGAAGGTGAATTTTCAATCAGCTTTAAACAAGCTTCTACTTGTAGGCACTTGCAGCTGGAGCTTGTTAATTAGTTAATTGGATTAGGCCAGTTTTCAGAGGCTAGATTCACAGTATAAAAGTGATCCCCTACAGTGCAGACTTTGTTTGCACTGAGTCCTGAATTTGGTGCATTTGAGTGCAATAGTAAGAGTTTGGTGACCGGGGGAGTGCTGAATTTGGTGCATTTGAGTGCAATAGTAAGAGTTTGGTGACCGAGGGAGTGCTGAATTTGGTGCATTTGAGTGCTATAGTAAGAGTTTGGTGACCGAGGGAGTGCTGAATTTGGTGCATTTGAGTGCTATAGTAAGAGTTTGGTGACCGAGGGAGTTAGGTGAGGTGGGAGTAAGGTGCTCCTTTCATTTTGTTTCCGACATTTCCGCACAGAGTGAGAAGAGAGCCAGGAGTTTACAGAAAGTGTAGCTGACTGGGAGCAGAGTCGTAGGGCAGAGATCTAGTTAGTCCACAGGGCAGCTATATTCTGTCAGGTAAGAGGGGATGGAGGCTAGGCCAGTTGCATGCTCCTCCTGTAGAATGTGGGTGGTGAGGGATACCACCGGTGTCCCCGCTGACTATACCTGCGGGAAGTGCACACAACTTCAGCTCCTCAAAGACCGTGTTAGGGAACTGGAGCTGAAGCTGGATGAACTTCGGATCATCCGGGAGGCAGAGGGGGTGATTGAGAAGAGTTACAGGGAGGTAACCACACCCAAGGTGCAGGACAAGAATAGCTGGGTTACAGTCAGGGGGAAAAAAACAAACAGGCAGACAGTGCAGGGATCCCTCATGGCCGTTCCCCTTCAAAACAAGTATACCGTTTTGGATGCTGTTGGGGGGGATGACCTACCGGGGGAAGGCCCTAGCGGCCAGGTCTCTGGCACTGAGTCTGGCTCTGGGGCTCAGAAGGGAAGGGGGCAGAATAGAAAAGCAATAGTTGTAGGAGATTCAATGGTTAGGGGAATAGATAGGAGATTCTGTGGTCGCGAGCGAGACTCCTGGAAGGTATGTTGCCTCCCGGGTGCCAGGGCCAGGGATGTCTCGGATCGTGTCTTCAGGATCCTTAAGGGGGAGGGGGAGCAGCCAGAAGTCGTGCTGCACATTGGTACCAACGACATAGGTAGGAAAAGGGGTGTGGAGGTAATAAACAGGTTTAGGGAGTTAGGCTGGAAGTTAAAAGCCAGGACAGACAGAGTTGTCATCTCTGGTTTGTTGCCGGTGCCACGTGATAGCGAGGCTAGGAATAGGGAGAGAGTGCAGCTGGACACGTGGCTGCAGGAATGGTGTAGGAGGGAGTGCTTCAGGTATTTGGATAATTGGAGCGCATTCTGGGGAAGGTGGGACCTGTACAAGCAGGACGGGTTGCATCTGAACCAGAGGGGCACCAATATCCTGGGAGGGAGATTTTCTAGTACTCTTCGGGAGGGTTTAAACTAATTTGGCTGGGGAATGGGAACCGGATTTGTAGTCCAGCAACTAAGGTAGCCGATATTCAGGACGCCAAAGCGTGTAATGAGGCAGTGGGGAAGGGAACACTGACAAAGGAGAGTACTTGCAGGCACGGAAATGGGTTGAAGTGTGTATACTTCAACGCAAGAGGCATCAGGAATAAGGTGGGTGAACTTAAGGCATGGATCGGTACTTAGGACTACGATGTGGTGGCCATCACGGAAACTTGGATAGAAGAGGGGCAGAAATGGTTGTTGGAGGTCCCTGGTTATAGATGTTTCAATAAGATTAGGGAGGGTGGTAAAAGAGGTGGGGGGGGGGGTGGCATTGTTAATTAGAGATGGTATAACGGCTGCAGAAAGACAGTTCGAGGAGTATCACCCTACTGAGGTAGTATGGGTTGAAGTCAGAAATAGGAAAGGAGCAGTCACCTTGTTAGGAGTTTTCTATAGGCCCCCCAATAGTAGCAGAGATGTGGAGGAACAGATTGGGAAACAGATTTTGGTAAGATGCAGATGTCACAGGGTAGTAGTCATGGGCGACTTTAACTTCCCAAATATTGAGTGGAAACTCTTTAGACCAAATAGCTTGGATGGGGTGGTGTTTGTGCAGTGTGTCCAGGAAGTTTTTCTAACACGGTATGTAGATTGTCCGACTAGAGGAGGGGCAATATTGGATTTAGTACTTGGTAATGAACCAGGGCAAGTGATAGATTTGTTAGTGGGGGAGCATTTTGGAGATAGTGACCACAATTCTGTGACTTTCACTTTAGTAATGGAGAGGGATAGGTGTGTGCAACAGGGCAAGGTTTACAATTGGGGGAAGGGTAAATACGATGTTGTCAGACAAGAATTGAAGTGCATAAGTTGGGAACATAGGCTGTCAGGGAAGGACACAAGTGAAATGTGGAACTTGTTCAAGGAACAGGTACTACTTGTCCTTGAAATGTATGTCCCTATCAGGCAGGGAAGAGATGGTCGAGTGAGGGATCCATGGTTGACAAGAGAGGTTGAATGTCTTGTTAAGAGGAAAAAGGAGACTTATGTAAGGCTGAGGAAACAAGGTTCAGACAGGGCATTGGAGGGATACAAGATAGCCAGGAGGGAACTGAACAAAGGGATTAGGAGAGCTAAGAGATGGCATGAACAATCTTTGGCGGGTAGGATCAAGGAAAACCCCAAGGCCTTTTACACATATGTGAGAAATATGAGAATGACTAGAGCGAGGGTAGGTCCGATCAAGGACAGTAGCGGGAGATTGTGTATTGAGTCTGAAGAGATAGGAGAGGTCTTGAACGAGTACTTTTCTTCTGTATTTACAAATGAGAGGGGCGATATTGTTGGAGAGGACAGTGTGAAACAGACTGGTAAGCTCGAGGAAATACTTGTTAGGAAGGAAGATGTGTTGGGCATTTTGAAAAACTTGAGGACAGACAAGTCCCCCGGGCCTGAGGGGATATATCCAAGGATTCTATGGGAAGCAAGAGATGAAATTGCAGAGCCGTTGGCAATGATCTTTTCGTCCTCACTGTCAACAGGGGTGGTACCAGGGGATTGGAGAGTGGCGAATGTCGTGCCCCTGTTCAAAAAAGGGACTAGGGATAACCCTGGGAATTACAGGCCAGTTAGTCTTACTTCGGTCGTAGGCAAAGTAATGGAAAGGGTACTGAAGGATAGGATTTCTGAGCATCTGGAAAGACACTGCTTGATTAGGGATAGTCAGCACGGATTTGTGAGGGGTAGGTCTTGCCTTACAAGTCTTATTGAATTCTTTGAGGAGGTGACCAAGCATGTGGATGAAGGTAAAGCAGTGGATGTAGTGTACATGGATGAACGGCATTTGATAAGGTTCCCCTTGGTAGGCTTCTGCAGAAAGTAAGGAGGCATGGGATAGTGGGAAATTTGGCCAGTTGGATAACAAACTGGCTAACCGATAGAAGTCAGAGAGTGATGGTGGATGGCAAATATTCAGCCTGGATCCCAGTTACCAGTGGTGTACCGCAGGGATCAGTTCTGGGTCCTCTGCTGTTTGTGATTTTCATTAATGACTTGGATGAGGGAGTTGAAGGGTGGGTCAGTAAATTTGCAGACGATACGAAGATTGGTGGAGTTGTGGATAATAAGGAGGGCTGTTGTCGGCTGCAAAGGGACATAGATAGGATGCAGAGCTGGGCTGAGAAGTGGCAGATGGAGTTTAACCCTGAAAAGTGTGAGGTTGTCCATTTTGGAAGGACAAATATGAATGCGGAATACAGGGTTAACGGTAGAGTTCTTGGCAATGTGGAGGAGCAGAGAGATCTTGGGGTTGATGTTCATACATCTTTGAAAGTTGCCACTCAAGTGGATAGAGCTGTGAAGAAGGCCTATGGTGTGCTCGCGTTCATTAACAGAGGGATTGAATTTAAGAGCCGTGAGGTGATGATGCAGCTGTACAAAACTTTGGTAAGGCCACATTTGGAGTACTGTGTACAGTTCTGGTCGCCTCATTTTAGGAAGGATGTGGAAGCTTTGGAAAAGGTGCAAAGGAGATTTACCAGGATGTTGCCTGGAATGGAGAGTAGGTCTTACGAGGAAAGGTTGAGGGTGCTAGGCCTTTTCTCATTAGAACGGAGAAGGATGAGGGGCGACTTGATAGAGGTTTATAAGATGATCAGGGGAATAGATAGAGTAGACAGTCAGAGACTTTTTCCCGGGTGGAACAAACCATTACAAGGGGACATAAATTTAAGGTGAAAGGTGGAAGATATAGGAGGGATATCAGAGGTAGGTTCTTTACCCAGAGAGTAGTGGGGGCATGGAATGCACTGTCTGTGGAAGTAGTTGAGTCGGAAACATTAGGGACCTTCAAGCAGCTATTGGATAGGTACATGGATTACGGTAAAATGATATAGTGTAGATTTATTTGTTCTTAAGGGCAGCACGGTAGCATTGTGGATAGCACAATTGCTTCACAGCTCCAGGGTCCCAGGTTCGATTCCGGCTTGGATCACTGTCTGTGCGGAGTCTGCACATCCTCCCCGTGTCTGCATGGGTTTCCTCCGGGTGCTCTGGTTTCCTCCCACAGTCCAAAGATGTGCAGGTTAGGTGAATTGGCCAATGATAAATTGCCCTTAATGTCCAAAATTGCCCTTGGTTTTGGGTGGAGGTGTTGAGTTTGGGTGGGGTGCTCTTTCCAGGAGCCGGTGCAGACTCAAAGGGCCGAGTGGCCTCCTTCTGCACTGTAAATTCAATGATAATCTATGATTAATCTAGGATAAAGGTTCGGCACAACATCGTGGGCCGAAGGGCCTGTTCTGTGCTGTATTTTCTATGTTCTATGTTCTATGTTCTGTGTGGTTGTCGGTGAATCTCAGGCAATCTTCTTTTTCGTGTCTTGTGCGTTTTGTTTAGTTCGGACGTCGTCTGTAGTTGTCTCAACCAGAATCAAGGTTGTGTTAACTGTGTGTTCAGTGTCCTCAACTGGGGTAGTGTCTTCCACAGTTGTTTCTGGTATTGTCAGGTTCTCAGGAATGTCTAGCTCTTCACTTGACAGTTTGTTGCGGACTCTCGGTTGACTCTGTCTCTGGCAAACTAGTTCTAGTTGCTAAAAGGTGATCAGCGTGTCTCCTCCACACTACATCACCGAGTTTGAACAGTGTAGGACACGGTCCTGTCTGTGCTAAGACGATGGCAGGTATCCACTTCTCATTGTCGGTATAGTTCCTTGCCAATACTTCTTGACCTTTCTGAAAAACACAGCGTTTAGCCCGATTCTCACGTCGCAAAATCTGACTTTGCTCTTTCCTCTCAACAATTTCTCTTGTCTTAGGTGGTTTTCGCAGATCAAATGCTGTGCGTAACTGACGTTTTACCTTGAGTAATGCCAGAGACATTGGTTGTCGAATGTGTTGTGCTCCTGTATGCCATCAGAAATTGGCTTAGTCAGGGTGGCACAGTGGCTAGCACTGCTGCCTCACGGTGCCAAGGACTTCAATCCCAGTCCCGGGTCATTGTCCATGTGGAGTTTGCACATTCTCCCTGTGCCTGTGTGGGTCTCACCCCCACAACCCAAAGATGTGCAGGGTAGGTGGATTGGCACGCCAAATTGCCCCTTAATTGGAATTTTTTTTTTTTAATTGGTTTAGTCGTTTAGACAATGATCCTTGCTCATGAGTTACCTACAATGAATGCTTCACTGTCTGAACAAACCTTTCAGCCAGCCTACTTGTGGCAACATGATAAGGAATGGATCGGATGCGTTGGATTCCGCTCTCCTTTAGATAATTTGTGAATTCTTACAAAATTGACTGTGGCCCATTGTCGCTAACAAGTTGTTCAGGGTAGCCGAATGTGGCAAAAATCTCACCCATTCTTTCTATTGTTCTTTTAGCGGACACAATTTCGACTTCAGGCAATTTCGAGTGCTCGTCTACATTGAAAACCATTCATCCTTCGAACGGTCCGGCATAATCTATGTTAGGTCTTTGCCATGGCCCTTCTGGAGTTCCCATAGGCGTAATGGCACTAGTGGCGTCATATTTCAAATCTTTGCACAAGCCGAACACATGCCCGTCTTCTCCTCGATTCAGCTACTGAGCACTGACCAGCAAAAATAGCTTCTGGCTATTTCCTTGATCCTTGCTATCCCACAATGACCTTCATGAAGGTGGATTAGGTCACATTTCCTTAATAGTAGTGGAATGATGACCCTCATTCCCCCTGCTTGAGGAGACAACCTGCTTGTACAGATAGTTAGGGTCTTTGGGTAACATGGCTTCAACTCCAGGTTTGCTCCCACAGCCTTGCCATGAAGTACCGTGTCCATAACTTGTGGCAGGAGCGGATTATTCCTGGTAAACTTCTTAACTTGTCCCGTGGTTACAGGAATATTGTTGAATTCTTTGAAATAGAAAATATTCCCATTCAAACTATTCATTGACGACTCTTTAGGTAAAGGTAATCTAGTGGGTCCATCAGCGTTCCCATGGAGATCTGAGTGATGATATTTGATTGAGTGTGTATATGCTGACAGCAACAATGCCCATCTCTGCATCTGGCTCACAGCGAGAGATGGAATACTGATATGCGGCCCAAGTATTGTCAGTGGTCGATGATCTGTTAGTAAAGTAAATTTCCTTCCATATAGGTATTGGTAAAAATGTTTGATTCCAAATGTGGTGCCCAGAGCTCTGTCTGTGCATCGGTCATTCAAGGATCCTGATGCAAACGCTGTTGACTTCTCTTCACCCCTGGACATTGAGTGAAAAACGACTGCTCCAATACCATAAAGTGATGTGTCGCAACGCAAGCCAGTTACAAGGGTCACTTTGGATCAAAGTGAGTCAGGACTTCTGACTTTAATAGTGCCTCCTTAACATGTACAAAGGCCTTCTCGCACTGATCCACCCATTTCCATTTCTTGTTTTGGCACAATAAATTGTGTAAAGGATTGTGTGTGGTAGCTGGATTAGGGACAAACTTTCCATAATAGTTTAATAAGCTCAAAAACAATCAACGTTGATTTATGTTAGGAGGTGCAGGTACCTCAGTCATGGCTTTTACTTTTGAATGTGATTGTGCCGTCACTTTGCATCTATGACGTGTCTCAGGTATTCAATAGAATATTTGAAGAATTCACATTTATCCTTTCGCACTCATAGTCCATAATCTTCTAGTCTCTGGAGTGTAGCATCTAAATTTTGAAGATGCTCTTCTTCATTCCACCTCCATTTTCACCGGTTTTCCTTCCAGTCAAGGAGTTACTCAGTAACTTTCTGTTGCGCCCGCAATGGTAGTACATCCAACGACAATTTGTCATCTGACTGTGAGGCTGGTCCTTTTTCATGCCCTTTTTGTATCATGTGGATTTTCCCCCCCTCTATTTGGTTTTCCATTTAACCACAATTCCTGCATTTTGCATCTTTACACCAGCAGTCTGTTGTGTGCTTAGGTTTTGCACAATTGGTGGCAATTTCGAACGTGTCTGTGATCGGGTTTCAGCTGACATTTTAAGAATTCTAGTGCGTAATTGTTGGAATTCCTTGCCCGTTGCTAATTCCAGAGAGATTGTGACTTCTAAAGACTTAATGAAGACTTTAGAAGTTTAAGTTGCTTTCTGTTAACAGCAGTTTTTGGATACCTTCACTTCTTGACCCACACACTAGTCTGTCTCTAATAGTGTTGCTCAAGGCACCTCCAAATTCACAGCATTCAGCTAATTTATTCAAACTGTGTGATTGGTTCGGCCAGAAATCCCCATTTGGGAAACTATGGGCTGGATCCTACGCCCCACCGCGCCACATTTCTCCCACAACCCGCCGGCGAGATTCTCCGTTACGCTGGCCGGTCAATGGGGTTTCCCGTTGTGGGGCAGCCCCACGCCGTCGGGAAACCCCGGCCGCCGGCAAAATGGAGAATCCCGCCGGCGGAGAATCCCTCCCTATGTTCTCCCGCCAGAGATTAATTGCAACTGATTTGCGCTGTCACTCAAGAGTGCAAATCTTGAAACGATTCACAATCCTTTGTCATGCAGATTTATGCAGAGTGGGGATTGCGAGAGATTCCCTAGTGAATCCCGCTAGCAGACCACCATTTTGAGCGGACAGCCCCCCTATCCCCCTTCCCCCACAATGCAATTCAGCACTCCCCTTGGATTTTATGGGTCACCCTTTCCCATAGTACGAGGGTGGCCCGACCCCCCCCCCACCAGAAACCCCCATTAGAGAGACTCCCAGCAGAGACCCCCAATTGCAGAGACTCCCCCAGAGACCCCCAATTACAGAGACCCCCCAGAGACCCCCAATTACAGAGACCCACACCGGAGACCCCACCCATTACAGAGACCTCCAATGGAGACCCCAATTACTTTTTAAAATAAATTTAAAGTACCTAATTCATTTTTTTTTACAATTAAGGGAACATTTAGCATCCACCTACCCTGCACATCTTTGGGTTGTGGGGGTGAGACCCACGCAGACACGGGGAGACTGTGCAAACTCCACACGGACGGTGACCCAGGGCCGGGATCAAACCCAGATCCTAGGGTTCTGTAAGCAGCAGTGCTAACCACTGGACTACCATACCGCCTGAGACTCCAATTACAAAGACCCCCCCCCAGGCACCCCAATTACGGAGATCCCTACCAGTGACCTCCAGAAGAGAGACACCTGCCTGCAAGCCCCCACCCCCCAATGAGAGAGAGCCCTGCCTGGAAGCTGGTGAGCAGTCCAGACAGAGGCAGTGAAAAGAATCGTTGCTTTAAATCTCACCTGTACAGTACACCTGCTGGTTCAAGCAGCGGAAGCAACACCTGTCAATTTCTGGAAAGAGAAACCAGTCATCTAAGGCTTTGACAAAGAGTCATCGGACTCGAAACGTCAGCTCTTTTCTCTCCCTACAGATGCTGCCAGACCTTCTGAGATTTTCCAGCATTTTCTCTTTCGTTCGAGAAAACCTATGTTCGGTTTAAACCCCCTCAGATCATTTATCTGCAAGCCATTCATTCATATCTCAGTGAAATTGCTTTAACTAGGCTGTAATTCAGTTTCCACAACCACCCTGTTGTCTGCATTGTTTAATTCATCTCCCTTCACATTTGAGTGGCATTCAAGGACTCAACTGTGAAACTAACCGCAATGCTTATAAACATCTAACTCCAGGACCACATCAAAGACACTTAAGTGCTTTCCAGAGGAAAAGAGGAAGTGAGAGCATTGAAAGCACTTGCCTGGGTAGTTTTCCAGTTCTGGTAGCGGTCTCTGTAATTGGGGGCGTCTTTGGTGAGGGGGACGTTGGGGAGTCTACTGGGGTGGGGTGGGCAGGATTAGCATTGTGGGGGTAGTGTGGCGCTCTGATGAACTTTGGGGGCAACTCCTTTAAGGAGTTACCCCCTTGGCTCACCACGAGGTCCACAGCATCAGTTACATTTGTAAATACCTGCACCAATTATCGTCTACGTGAAAATCGGCCAGAGGACATGAGAACTATGTGAGCTTGGAGAATATGAAATGAAATGAAAATCACTTATTGTCACAAGTAGGATTCAAATCAACTTACTGTGAAACGCTCCTAGTCGCCACATTCCGGCGCCTGATCGGGTGCCCCACCTGTTAATAGGATGCAAATGATCCATTTACATCCTCCCGCTGGCGTGGGGCATGAACCTCGATGCCACCGCCAGCGGGGGACTGGAACATTGGGCACTGATCCCGTTTGTTGCCCGCGCTGGATTCTCTGCCACATCCGGAATTCCACTACTGGCGGTGAGTGGTGGAAAATCCAGCACACCTTCTTGTTGGTCACATTTATGGAACTTGAACCTCTTGGTGATGACCGAAGGTTGGGATGGGAAGTTGCCTTGCAATATCTCCAGAATCTCATCATAGGTTTTCGACCCTGAATTTTCTAGCTGCACCTGATGTCACAAGAGGTGAATTTTTTACCCCATATTATACTCAGGAAATTTTTTGATTTGATTTATTATTGTCACATGTATCAGTATACAGTGAAAAGTATTGATTCCTGCATGCTGTACAAACAATGCACACCGTACATAGGGAAGGAAGGAGAGACTACAGAATATAATGTTACAGTTATAGCAAGGTGCAGAGAAAAGATCAACTTAATACGAGGTGGGTCCATTCAAAAGTCTGATGGCTGTGGGGACGAAGCTGTTCTTGAGTCGGTTGGTACATGACCTCAAACTTTGGTACCTTTTTCCTGACGGAAGAAGGTGGAAGAGAGTATGTCCGGGGTGTGTGGGGGGTCCTTAATTATGCTGGCTGCCTTTCCGAGGCAGCGGGAATTGTAGACAGAGTCGATGGATGGGAGGCTGGTTTGCGTGATGGACTGGGCTACATTCACGACCTTTTGTAGTTTCCTGCGGTCTTGGGCAGAGCAGGCTCCATACCAAGCTGTGATACAACCAGAAAGAATGCTTTCTATGGTGCATCTGTAGAGGTTGCTGAGGGTCGTAGCTGACATGCCAAATTTCCTCAGTCTTCTGAGAAAGTAGTGTCGTTGGTGGGCTTTCTTAACTATAGTGTCGGCATGGGGGGACCAGGACAGGCTGTTGGTGATCTGTACACCTAAAACCTTGAAGCTCTCGACCCCTTTCTACTTCGTTCCTATTGATGTAGACAGGGGCATGTTCTCCACCATGCTTCCTGAAGTCGATGACAATCTCCTTCGTTTTGTTGACATTGAGGGAGAGATTATTATCGTCACACCAGTTCACCAGATTCTCTATCTCATTCCTGTACTCTGTCTCATCATTGTTTGAAATCCGACCCACTATGGTGGTGTCATCAGCAAATTTGAAAATCGAGTTGGAGGGGAATTTGGCCACACAGTCGTAGGTGTATAAGGAGTATAGTAGGGGGCTGAGGACACAGCCTTGTGGGGCACCAGTGTTGAGGATGATTGTGGAGAAGGTGTTCATAGAATTTACAGTGCAGAAGGAAGCCATTCGGCCCATCGAGTCTGCACCGGCTCTTGGAAAGAGCACCCTACCCAAGGTCAACACCTTCACCCTATCCCCATAACCCAGTAAGCCCACCCAACACTTAAGGGCAATTTTGGACACTAAGGGCAATTTTAGCATGGCCAATCCACCTAACCTGCACATCTCTGGACTGTGGGAGGAAACCGGAGCACCCGGAGGAAACCCACGCACACATGGGGAGGATGTGCAGACTCCGCACAGACAGTGACCCAAGCCGGAATCGAACCTGGGACCCTGGAGCTGTGAAGCAATTGTGCTATCCACAATGCTACCGTACTGCCTATTGTTGCCTATCTTTACTGATTGTGGTCTGTGGGTTAGAAAGTTCAGGATCCAGTCGCAGAGGGAGGAGCCGAGGCCAAGGCCACGGAGTTTGGAGTTGAGTTTTGTAGGAATGGTGGTGTTGAAGGCTGAGCTGTAGTCGATAAATAGGTGTCTTTGTTATCCAGGTAGAGTGCAGGGCCATGGAGATGGTGTTTGCTGTGGACCTGTTGCAGTGGTAGGCGAACTGTAGTGGATCAAGGCAGTCCGGGAGGCTGGAGTTGATTTGTGCCATGACTAATCTTTTGAAGCACTTCATGATGATGGATGTCAGAGCCACTGGACGATAGTCATTAAGGCACGCTGCTTGACTTTATTTTGGTACAGGGATGATGGTCGTCTTCTTGAAGCAGATAGGGACCGCAGATTGTTGTAAAGAGAGGTTGAAAATGTCTGCGAATACCCCCGCCAGCTGATCCGCGCAAGACCTGAGTGCTCGTCCGGGTACCCCATCAGGGCCAGTGGCTTTCCGTGGGTTGACGTTCGAGAAGGCCGCTCTGACGTCTGCAGTGGTGATCTCAGATATAAGTTCATCCGCGGCTTCTGGGGTGGAGGGCTCGCTCTCATTGTCCTCTTGCTCAAAGCGGGCATAGAATGCGTTGAGCTCATCAGGGAGGGGTGCGTTGGAGCCGACGATTTTACATGCCTTCATCTTGTAGCCCGTTATGTCTTGCAGACCTTGCCATGGACGGCAGTGACCCGTGTGGTTAGCCTGGGACCCAAGCTTGGTCCGGTGCTGTCTTTCGGCATCTTTGATGGATTTCTTTAGATCATTGTCATGTGAGAGTACCTTTAAGAAATGGGTGTTCACTACTGCAGTGATGTCAGAGAGTGGGTGGAGCTGGGCTGTCTGTCAGCGTTCTACTTTCGTTTTTGAGCAGTCTGCAGGGTGTGTTTTAGTTTTGTTTTCAGTGTTGGAGCTGAAGCCAGACCAAGCAGGTGTACTGTTGTTCTCTCTGCCATCAAAAGACTATCTCTTGATCATTTGGTGAATTCAGAATTATAAATATTCTCAGTAGTGAATGTAAACCTAATGTGCTTCTGTTGAAAGGTGCTTTAAGTCTTATGGATGTTAAAAGGAAAGCTTTAAGAATTACTTAGTGTTGTAGTCTTTGGGGGTTGTATTTGAATTGATGGTTGCTAAGATGTTCACTGTATATTTTAAAAAGGTTAACTTGTGTTCATAGAATAAACATTGTTTTGCTTTTTAAAAATACTTTTCCATTTCTGCTGTACCCCGCCTGTAGAGTGGGCCGTGTGCTCCCCATACCACAATCTATTAAAAGTTGTGGGTCAGGGGAACTCCATGATACACTTTGGAGTTCTCTAAACCCTGGCCCATAACAATCTTATCTGGCTTTCTTGTAGAGGTCAGGGTTGCCTGACTTGAACGCCTCAGACCTGGACTTCAGCAAGCAGTGGATATCCCTGTTCATCCAGGGTTTCCGGTTGGGAAACATGCGGATTTGCTTCTTTGGTACACAGCCTTCTACACACTTACTAATGAAGTCAGTTACTGTAGTGGCGCACTCGTTCAGGCTGGTCGCAGAGTTTTTAAATACTGACCAGTCCACTGACTCCAAGCAGTCCCGTAGGAGATCATCCGGTTCCTCAGACCAACAATGCACAACTTTCATTGACGATTCTCCCGCTTCAGTTTTTGCTTATAAGCCGGGAGCAGAAGCACAGCCTCGTGGTCAGATTTGCCAACGAGTGGGCGGGCAATGGAACGGTAGGCATGTTTGATATTTGTGTAGCAGTGGTCCAGGACAACAATTGGGACAACAATATCTGCCACACTTTTATTCTCTTGGACAAAATCATAGAATCTTTCAGGAGATGAGTTCTAACACACAGTGTTTTCAACATAAAGATCCCTGGCATTAAATATTCCCCCATTTTTACGATGGAACGGGGTTGTGTAAACACGATGTGCCACAAAATGTTTAGCAATACCTCTTTTTTTCAAACAAGATACGTTTGAGTTCAACCTGTTTCCTTATGAGTTTTGGAACGCCCCCAGCTCTAAAATATTGTTGCAAGGTACTTGCTATTCACAGTGCTCCCTGCACTGTTCCAGATCTTTCCGAACATGTGGCGAGCTTCGTTTCGATGCTGTTTCCTCCAAAATGTTGCTTCCATTGATGGCTGGAACCAATATTTGCCACCCCTCCATCACCAGCTTTGGTGTAGTGAAGTCTTTAGTTTCTTAATCCTTTTGGGATATTTGTGCATGGAACAATGCGTTTTCTATATTTTCCTTTTCTGCTCCGGGAGTTTGCCGGTGTGGAAACTCCACACGGACAGTGACCCAGAGCCGGGTTCGAACCTGGGACCTCGGCGCCGTGAGGCAGCAATGCTAACCACTGCGCCACCGTGCTGCCCCCTTCCTTTTGTTCTTTCATCTCTCCTCACCACACCCCTTCACACTTCCCCTTGCCCCGTTCTTGTTTAAAACCTGCTGCATCTCGAAGGGCAGAATTTTGTGTTGTTCAGGTGGGCACGCACCCAACCTGGAAGTTCATGAAATTGTGTGAGAAGACATTGGGCGCGCTTCCTGACATAGTTTCGCACTCAAGCAATATTCATGTCTGCAGATGTGTGCCAGAGTCGGAGGCGCGCCCACCGACAATCGAGCTGGCAACTTAGCCCAGTAAGAGGCCAATGGAATGCAATTTTGCGTGACCTGTCTGCCTTCACAGTTGGTGGGTGGGCGAATTGGCCAGGTGACCTTTACCTTTTCGCTTCAACCTCAACCCAGGATGGGATTAAATGTCAGGGCTGAAATAAAATTTAAGCAGTTGTCTGGGGACGGAGGCCTACATTTGAATGTGCTGCCCAGACACTCTTTGCATAGGTTTTCGACCCTATTTATTTTGTACAAGTCTGCAGCTCCCTGAGACAGATCCGCAGCGGCTGCCCCCCCCCACCCCCACCCCCCCCCCCCCCCACCCCCACCCCACCCCCACCCCCCTCCACCCCACCCCACCCCCCAGGACACACAATAGAAACACCAGCCCACACTCTCCCTCTTCTCAGCGCCCGCCCTCCTCCTACTCTCCCTGGCAGCACTGAGCCTTTCCCAGCACGTCATAAACAGCCCAGGGGCTGTTTAGCACTGGGCTAAATCACTGGCTTTTAAAGCAGACCAAGGCAGGCCAGCAGCACGGTTCAATTCCCGTACCAGCCTCCCCGAACAGGCGCCGGAATGTGGCGACTAGGGGCTTTTCACTGTAACTTCATTGAAGCCTACTTGTGACAATAAGCCATTTTCATTTTCATTTGCATTTTCAGCTATTTTTATTTTCGTGATGAATTGGCCAGCCGGCATTCCAGGACGGATAGCAGGTGGAAGCGTAATGAACGCCTGCTTCCAGGGTCGCCGAGTGTGCACAGCCGACCGGCCAAAATCTCTGGCCGAAGCATTTCTAGTTCCAATGAAAGTGAGTCGACCTGAAACCTCGGCTGGGGTTTTCTGACCCCGTCTGCTGTGGGGTTAGCAGTCCCTGCCCGAAGTCAGTGCACCTTTGGCTGGTCCGTCAAATCTTCTGTCCCGCCTGCACCGATTCTCGCTGTGGGCCAGATCGGGAAATCCCAGCTGTTAACTCTCGACAGATGCTGTCTGGCATGCCGAGCGTTTCCGGCACTTTCTGTTTTTCTGTTTTATAAATGACATGAAAATCCACCTGATGGGTGCGGGGGCCATGAAGAAGCAAAGTGGGTAACGGCAGATCCCTGTGGTCCCGTGCACCCGCTACTCCTGTGCTCGCTGACCTCCATTGGCTACCGATCCATAATCGCCTCCACTTTAAAATTCTCATCCTCTTATTCAAATCTCTCCATGACCTCACTTACCCCCTCTCTATCTATGTCACCTCCTCCAGATTTACTACCCAATGACATCCCTGCATTCCTCCAATTTGTTTGCCATTTTTTCTCCAACAGTGGCTGCAATACAAAAGTGCTTCATGGGGCCTAATGCACTTTGGGATGTCCTCAGGAGCGGATAGGCACTTTGGAAATGCAAATCCTTATTTTTTTTTTCTGTCCCATCCGATTTTAATGATGGCATCATTGGCAGACGTCTCTGGACCCTAAACTCTGGAATTACCTCGCTCAACTTCTTGATGGAACCTCGGTGGAATTATTAGCCTTTCAATCTCTCGCTCTTCTTCTTTAAGATGCACTTTAAAACCTCCATCTTTGACTGGGCTTGTAGTCGGTCAGCTGTCCCAATATTTCTATATGTGTCTCGGTCTCAGAGCTTCTGTGAAATGCATTGGGGCAATTTTACTACTTTAAAGTGCGATATAAATGAAGGTTGCTGTCACTCCACTGCTGTGCCAGTAGGGTGGCTACAAAGCAATACACCCCCCCTCCCCCTGGTTAAACATACAAGGTAGCTGGCAGAGAGTTGATGGCTGCAAGTCTAATTGCAGTGTCACTTTGCTTTTACATTTTTACAACTGCCTAAGACTGCAAGTGGGAAGAAAAGGGCCTCTTCGTGCAGTGTTCAAATGCAAGTGTGTCACCGACATCAGCAGGATTTCCACGTCTGCATGTGCAGCAGACGGTTAGAATTCTAAAGGCAACCCTCTGTGGATTCTCCAGAAGTGTAGCGATGCTATACTGGCCAGTTATAGAGTTCAACAGCCCTGGACATTCTTGTCATAATCCTGCACTCCCATGTTCAAAGCCAAGTCCCGTTCAGGGAATTATAAAGGCGAGCAGATGAGCCACTTAAAGGGAATGGGGGACCATTTACCATTCTTGCCAATGATCTGTTTGTTCGCACTTTTTGTCTTCTGTACCGTTACCCTGATCCCTTTTCTTGCTGTTCCCCTCCCCCTCCTCCCCTCCCCCTAAACCTCCCAACCCTGCCACCCCCCTCCCCCCCCCCCCCCCCCCCACACACACACACACATACATACACACAGCTGTTGAGGACAGCAATCCATTGTCCCTGTTGCAGTGAAGTGTAAAATTGGGGTATTGAGCGAATTCACTCCAGAGACCTGTCATCCTTTACTGAGAACAGATAAGTCTTGACAGTCACAGTGCTAAAATTAACTGCTGAGATAGGACATGACTATTATGCTGTTCATCAAAAAAATAAAAATAAAAATGCAATGAACATCATGCCAAGCGTGTCAGGAAACCACCACTTGCCATTTATTATGAGTTGCGAGAATGGGCTGATAGACAGAACCAACCGAGACACAAAGAGATAAAAGCTTCAGGACGCTTCAGTTCAATATCGGTGGAATTGTTAGCTCTGTATACAGCTGCTGCCTTCTCATTTCATTTCCATAGAGAGAAAGAAGGGGAAAAAATCAACAAATGCCTCTTTCCCTTTGATGTTCTAGGGAGATTTAAATAGGAAGATAGACATATCTGCTGCTGAATATAGCCTCTGAATACGCCATTCTACATGACACAGAAACTGTTCCTTTATTGTCCTCGTCGCCAGAAAGTTATTCATGCTGTTGTTACTCAGTTACCCACCCACTGTTGCCGAGGATGCTTTGCTGGGAGCGGGGACTGGGCCCGGGGTAAACATTTCTGATGGAAGGGTTTGGAAACAAGCTGGTGGGCCAGGCGATTGGTGAATTTCCTCAGAAAGACACCCACACCGCAGGTGCCACTCGGCGGATGTGTGGCGGAAGCCCCGTTTGCGCGCACGATTTAGGCTTGCGGGAACAGATCGGATGAAATTCCCTGCAACTGCTTTCAGTCGATTCCAGGTAAATGGTTAATAAACACAGAATGTGGTGGGACGGCACTTCCCCGTCAGTTAGGCAGCATCAATGTTGCAAGTTGCTGGACATGCAAGGTGACATGGGCAGTTAGCCAAAAGCGGCACCAACAATCTATCTCCTTGACCAATGGGATTGAAGGATTGAGAATCAACAGAACAATGGGAAATGAGATCGGGCAAATCTGAGCCAAAGTAGATAAAGAGAGGGAACAAAAAATTGCAAAAAACAGAAAGGGAAAGGAAGGGGAATTATTTAAAATTTAATAGCTCATCAAGAATAATTTGCGACCTGGACGGTTGAGTGTCAGCATTTCTACTTCTTCCCTTTCTGGGCCAGAAAGGTTGAGTGGAATTGCAGAAAAATAAATCTCAAAATTGAAAGGGTCCTTAAGCTGTTAAATGCTAGACCTAAATTTCTGCGGCAATTTCATCAACTGAAAATGGAGCAAAATGTTTTTTTTTTGAGGCATTGGTGATTTTATAATAGTAATTACAAATGTAAATATAACTCAGTAAATAACCCCCTCCCCCCGCAGCCAACAACCATACCCAGCCAACATGGCTTACACACACAGTTCCCCAGTCCCTCCTCCTCCACTCGCTGGTCTTGCCTAAACAAAACTAAACTATCTCCCTATCTCCCCCTACCCCTTCATTTCCTACCTCCCCCCTTTATTATATCTGCGAACAGTTTAATTTTCCCAAAGAAGTCGATAAACAGCTGCCACCTCCAGACTAACCCGAACGTTGATCCTCTTTGGGCGAACTTAAGTTTTTCAAGCCTCAGAAACCCTACCATATCGCTATCCCATGCCCCCGATTTCGGGGGCTCCGAGTCCCTCCACGCCAATAAGATCCGTCCCCGGGCTACCAAGGAGGCAAAGGCCAAAACGTCAGCCTCTCTCGCCCCCTGGACTCGCGGGTCTTCCAAAAATCGCCACCTCTGGACTCGGTCCACCCTTGTCTTTAATACTGTGGGCATGACATCAGCAAATCCCTACCAAAATTCCTTAAACTTCGGACATGCCCAAAACATGTGGACATGGTTTGTGGGCCCTCCCGCACACCGCCCACACCTGTCCTCCACCCCTTCAAAAAAACTGCTCATCCGGGCCACTGTCGTATGTGCCCGGTGGACCACCTTACATTGTATCAGGCTGAGCCTGGTACATGATGAGGACGCTGATGCGAGCATCAATTCACACGAGACAGAGAGTTGAAGTGAACAGTGGCTTTAATCGACTAGAACAGTGCCTGCCTGCGACTACTCTGCAAGTGAGAGCCGCCTACAGGGCAGCTGCTCTTTATACCTCCCATTAAGGGGACGGAGCCAGGGGCAGAGCCCACAAGGGCACCAACATGATACGTTCCGTGTAGTACAGTACAATGGTCCATAGGTGGAGCCCACATGGGCAACAGCGTGATACAATGGAATACAGTGGTGAATGGTTACTACAATACGTTCACCATATTCACCCCCTGTTAAACAAAATTGAAGTCCGGCGGGCGTGAAGGGCTCACAGGCTCAGTCTGTCTGGCGCCCTGATCATGCGCTGCGATCGCCAGAGCTCTGGTTTCGCAGAGGGCACGGGTGTCAAACTCGTCAGTGCGGGCATGGGTGGTGAACTCGTCGGTGCGGGCACAGGCGTGGACTCCAGGAGAGTGTCTTCGGGAGCTTCATTACTGTGGGTCGATGAAGGGGGAAAGGAGTATAGGAGGGGGTGTGGAGGCCATGTAGGGGCGGGAGCGCTGTTCGGTGTAGATTGGGGTGGTGGTAGGGGAACCTACAGGTGCCAGGTCCCGGAGGGAGACCGTATCCTGTCGGCCGTCGGGGTGTTCTACGTATGGGTACTGCGGGTTGGTGTGAAGGAGCTGGACCCTCTCGACCAGGGGGTTGGACTTAGGGCTCCTTACGTATTTGCGGAGTAGGACGGGCCCCGGTGTCTTCAGCCAGGACGGAAGCGAGACCCAGGAGGTGGATTTCCTAAGGAAAACAAACAGGCGGTCATGAGGAGTCTCTTCGTGGCTGTGCAAAGGAGGGACCTAATGGAGTGGAGCACGTCGGGGAGGACCTCCTGCCAGTGGGGAACTGGGAGATTCCTAGACCGTAGGGCCAGGAGGACGGCCTTCCATACCGTCGCATTCTCCCTCTCCACCTGTCTGTTTCCCCGGGGGTTATAACTGGTAGTCCTGCTCGAGGCGATGCCCTTACCGAGCAGGTACTGGCGCAGTTTGTCGCTCATAAATGAGGACGTAAATGAGGTCACTGTGGACGTAAGTGGGGAAACCGAACAAGGTAAAGATACTATGTAGGGCCTTAATGATGGTGGCTGCGGTCATGTCGGGGCAGGGGATTGCAAAGGAGAAGTGGGAGAACTCGTCAACAACGTTGAGGAAATAGGCATTGCGGTTGGTAGAGGGGAGGGGCCCTTTGAAGTCGACACTGAGGCGCCCAAAGGGCCGGGATGCCTTCACCAGGTGGGCATTATCCGGTCGATAGAAGTGCGGCTTACATTCTGCGCAGATTTGGCAGTCCCTGGTCATGGCCCTGACCTCCTCGGTGGAGTAGGGCAGGTTGCGGGCCTTGATGTAGTGGAGAAGCCGGGTGACCCCCGGTGGCAGAGGTCATCGTGGATGGCCCAGAGTCGGTCATCTTGCGCGCTGGCGCATGTCCCGCGGAACAGGGCATCTAGGGGCTCGTTGAGCTTCCCAGGACAGTACACTATGTCGCAATTATAGGTGGAGAGTTCGATCCTCCACCTCAAGATCTTATCGTTCTTGATTTTGCCCCGTTGTGTATTATTGAACATGAAGGCTACCGACCGTTGGTCGGTGATGAGGGTAAACCTCCTACCAGCGAGGTAGTGCCTCCAGTGCTGTACAGCTTCCCCGATGGCTTGGGCTTCTTTTTCGACTGAGGAGTGTTGAATTTCGGAGGCGTTGAGGGTACGGGAGAAAAATGCTACTGGCCTGCCCGCCTGAATGAGGCTGGCAACGAGGGCGACCTCTGACGCGTCGCTCTCCACCTGGAAGGGGACGGACATGTCCACCGCATGCATCGCGGCCTTGGCAATATCTGCCTTGATGCCGCTGAAGGCCTGGCGGGCCTCAGCCGGCAGTGGGAAGATGGTAGCTGTGATCAGTGGATGGGCTTTGTCTGCATAGTCGGGGACCCACTGGGCATAATATGAAAAGAATCCGAAGCACCTTTTCAGGGCCTTGGGGCAGTGGGGAAGAGGGAGTTGCAGGAGGGGTCGGACCCTAGAACTCCGTTTTCCACGTCATAGCCGAGGATGGCTAGTCTGGTTGTGCGGAAAACGCATATCTCCTTGTTATAAGTGAGGTTGAGGGCTTGGGTGGTTTGGAGAAATTTCTGGAGGTTGGCGTTGTGGTCCTGCTGGTCGTGGCCGCAGGTGGTAACGTTGTCCAGGTACGGAAATGTGGCCCGCAGCCCGTACTGGTCCTCCATTCGGTCCATCGTTCTTTGGAAGACCGAGACCCCGTTTGAGGCCGTCTGCCTCAAAGGCCGTGTAGTGGCAGTCCTCCTGGCGGATTGGGAGCTGGTGGTATGCGGACCTCAGATCCACCGTGGAGAACACCCGGGAGTGTGCGATCTGATTAACCATGTCCGCTATCCGGGGGAGGGGGTACGCATCGCGGTGCGTGTACTGGTTTATGGTTTGGCTGTAGTCTACAACCATCCGGTTCTTTTCCCCGGTCCTGACGACCACCACCTGAGCTCTCCAGGGGCTATTGCTGCCTCGATGATCCCTTCCCGCAAGAGACGCTGGACCTCGGACCTGATAAAAGTCCTATCCTGGATACTGTACCGCCTGCTCCTGGTGGCGACTGGTTTGCAGTCGGCCGTGAGATTTGCGAAGAGCTGGGGAGGGTCGACCTTCAGGGTTGCGAGGCTACATACGGTGAGAGGGGGTAGGGGCCCGCCAAACTTCAGGGTCAGGCTCCTGAGGTTGCACTGGAAGTCCAGTCCCAACAGGAGAGGAGCGCAGAGATCGGGGAGTACGTATAGCTTAAAGTTTGCGTATTCGACGCCTTGTATCGCAAGGTTCGCGACAGTATACACCCGGATCTGCACTGAGTGCGATCCGGAAGTGGGGGCGATTGTTTGAAGTGCGGGGGAGATTTGGAGCGAACAGCGCCTTACCGTGTCTGGGTGAATGAAGCTCTCCGTGCTCCCAGAGTCAAACTGGCAAGGCGTTTCCTGTCCATTGACCCGGGCGGTCATCATGGAGTTCCGGAGGTGTTTTGGTCGTGACTGGTTGAGGGTGACCGCGCCAAGTTGTGGGTAGCTGGCATGGTCGGAGGTGATGGGGGGTCCCAAGATGGCTGCCCCGTCGGTCACACGTGTCGGGTGGCGTTGCAAATAGCGGCCAAGATGGCTGCCCCCGTCGGTCGCGCGTGTCGGCGAGAAGAGCCCCCATGAGTCGCACATGGCGGGCCGCGTGGGAGACGGCAGCCAAGATGGCGGCCCCCGTGAGTCGCACGTGTTGTGTGGGGTTGAAGATGGCTGCCCCCACGGACAACACGAGGCAGGTGACGCGTCCGGAGGGGGCGGAGCCGGCAGGCACGCAGCCACGCTGCGTGGTCTGCGGGCCTGTGAGTCCGAGAGTCGGGCCTGCGCTTTGAAGGATTTGGACCTGGCCAGGCAAACTTTAGCAAAGTGTCCTTTCTTGTCGCAGTCACTGCAGTCCACGTTCCGAGCCGGGCAGCGCTGCCTGGGGTGCTGGTGTTGGCCGCAGAAAGAGCAGGGTAGCCCCCCGGTTTGGGCGGGCAGCCGCGTGGCACAGGCCTAGGGTACTCTCTGGTCAGGGGTCCACGAGGGGGTCGCGTGATCGGACGGGAAAGCGTTGAGGCTTTGGAACGCTACTTCTAGGGAGGTGGCTAGTTTTACCGTCTCTTCTGGGTTGAGGGTGCCCTTCTCGAGCAGGCGCTGTCTGACGTAGTTGGACCGGACTCCAGCCACGTAGGCGTCCCGGACGGCAAGTTCCATGTGTTGGGAGGCCGTGACGGCCTGGTAGTTGCAGTTTCGCGCGAGAAATTTGAGGTCGCGTAGGTACTTCTCCAGCTATTCCCCGGAGCGTTGGCGGCAAGTGGTGAGGAGATGCCGCGCGTACACTTCATTCACCGACCTCACGTATAGGCGCTTCAGCATCGAAAGGGCGTCTGCGTATGTGGTCGCTTCCTCGGGCTGTACGGAGATTCAATGGCTCACCCGGAAGTGGAGGAGGCTCAGCTTCTGTTCATCGGTGACGGTGGGCGGGGAGGGGGCGGCGAGGTAGGCCTCGAAACATCGGAGCCAGTGTGAAAAAATCCCTTTGGCTTCCACGGCCTGTGGGTCGAGTTCCAGTCGGCCAGGTTTGAGGGCTGCTTCCATCGCGATGTTGTAGTCGATTAAATTGATGTGACCATCAATTCACGCGAGACAGGGAGTTGAAGTGAACAGTGGCTTTAATCGACTAGAACAGTGCCTGTCTGCGACTGCTCTGCTAGTGAGAGCCGCCTACAGGGCAGCTGCTCTTTGTACCTCCCCTCAAGGGGGCGGAGCCCGGGGCGGAGCCCACAAGGGCACCAACGTGATACATTCCATGTAGTACAGTACAATGGTCCATAGGTGGAGCTCACATGGACAACAGCATAGTACAATGTAATACAGTGGTGAATGGTTGCTACAATACGTTCACCACAGACGCGTTGATTCTACTCAGACTATCCTCCATCAGACCCGCCGGTAGCTCCTTACCCAGCTCATCTTCCCATTTACACTTTACTGCCTCTATCTGGGTTCCCTCCCACTCCATTAGTTCTTTATAAATTTCTGAAACCTTCCCTCCCCCACCCCGATTTTTGAAACTACCTTACCCTGTATCCGCTGTGGCGGTAGAAGCGAAAATGTCGAGGCCTGCCTCCGTACAAAGTCCCTCACTTGCGAAACCCATTCCCTCGCGGCAGTTCAAACTGCTCCTCCAAATCCTATAAACAAGAAAAGCTCCCAACAATAAACAGGTCCCCAGCCTCTCAATCCCTGCTCTCTGCCACCTCCAAAGCTCCCCCATCCAACCTCCCCAGTAACAAACTGGTGGTTCCCACAAATTGGAGCCCTCATCGATGCTCCCTCCACTCCCATGTGCTTCCGCCACTGCCCCCAAACCCTCAGAGCTGCCACCATCACCGGGCTTGTGGGGTACTGAGCCGGCGAGAACGGCAGAGGCACCGTTACCAGGCCCCGAAGCTTGTACCCTTACACAATGCCTCTCCCGCCTGCTCCTATACCGACCCCTCCCCCACTACCCACTTCCTGATCATGGCTATATGTGCCGCCCAGTAGTAATTCCTAAAGTTCGGTAAGGCCAGCAGCCCCCCATCCCCCCAACTCAGCTCCGCTCCAACAGCACCTGCCTCACTCGCAGTGTTCTGCTTGCCAAACAAACCCAGAGATCACCACATTGACCCTCTTAAAAAAGCGTTGGGGATTAAAATAGGGAGACACTGGGAAATAAACAAAAATCCCGGGAGAACCGTCATCTTTACGGTCTGTACCCTCCCTGCCAGTGACAGCGGGAGCGTGTCCCAACTCCGAAAGTCCTCCTTCATCTGCTCAACTAACCGGGCCAGATTTAATTTATGTAGCCGCTCCCATCCCTGTGCCACCTGAATACCCAAGTATCAAAAACTCCCTCCCCCCACTTTAAACGGTAACTCCCCCAACCTCCTCTCCTGCCCCCCTCGCCTGGGTCACAAAAGCCTCACTTTTACCGATATTCAATTTATACCCCCAGAACCGGCCAAATTCCCCTCGGATCCGCATCATTTCTCCCATCCCCCCTAACGGGTCAGAAATGTACAGGAGTAGGTCGGCCGCATATAACGAGACCCTGTGCTCTACCTCTCCACCCCCCCAACCTAGACCTTCCGGTCCTTTGATGCTCTCAGCGCCATTGCCAGTGGCTCTATAGCCAAGGCAAACAGCAATGGAGAGAGTGGGTATCCCGCCTCGTCCCCTGGGACAGTCTAAAATACTCCGAGCTCACTCGGTTTGTCCACACACTCACCACTGGTGCCTGGTACAGCAACCGGACCCAGTCTACAAAGCCCTGCCCAAACCCAAACCGCCCACAAATACCTCCACTCCACCCGGTCAAAGGCCTATTCCGCATCCATAGTGACCAAATTCCACCTCCCTACCCTCGGAGGGCATCATGCTAACATTCAGGAGCCTTCTAATATTGGCCGTTAACTGCCTTCCTTTGACAAATCCCATCTGGCCCTCCCCTATCACCCCCGGGGCACAATCCTCTCCTCTCGAGGCCCAAATCTTGGCCAGCAATTTGGCGTCTACATTCAGTCGGGAGATTGGCCTGTATGACCCACATTGTTCTGGGTCCTTCTCCCGCTTAGCAAAATGTTATTGATGGGCTTGTGCAGGTCAATTAGAGATCACACAGGTTTTGTTTTAATTGTTATATTGCTTAAAGGAGAGACATGGGGTGCGATTCTCCGACCCCCCACCGGGTCGGAGAATCGCCGGGGGCTGGCGTGAATCCCGCCCCTGCCGTGTCCCGAATTCTCCGCCACCAGAGATTCGACGGGGGCGGGAATCGCGCCGCGCCAGTCGGCAGAAATCCCGCCGGTCGGCGGGCCCACCCCCGGCGATTCTCCGGTCCGCGATGGGCCGAACTGCCGCTGCTGTCAACCCACGCCAGCCTGCGTGGCATTGAACCACCTTTCGAACGGCGGGACAAGGCGGCGCGGGCGGGCTCCGGGGTCCTGGGGGGGGGCGCGGGGCGATCTGACCCCGGGGGGTGCCCCCACGGTTGCCTGGCCCGCGATCGGGGCCCACCGATCCGCTGGCGGGCCTGTGCCGTGGGGGCACTCTTTTAGTTCCGCCTTCGCCATGGTCCTCACTATGGCGGAGGCGGAAGAGACCCCCTGCACTGCGCATGCGCGGGGATGCCGTGAGCGGCCGCTGATGCTCCCGCGAATGCGTCGCACGGCAAAGTCATTTCCGCGCCAGCTGCCGGGGCGCCAAAGGCCTTTCCCGCCAGCCGGCGGGGCGGAAATCACTCCGGGGAGGGCTCGGCCCCTCAAGATGCGGAGAATCCGCACCTTTGGGGCGGCACGATGCCAGACTGAATCGCGTCGTTTTTGGCGCCGGTCGGCGGGCATCGCGCCGATTGCGGAGTATCCCGCGCATGTTGTCAGACCTTTTCATTCTGCACTCATCAGGACAAACACAAGAATGTCAAATTTCAAACAATCACAACTATTTATATTACAGGAGGAAAGGGGGCTGATTGATGGCAGAGCAATAGTCAAGTTCTGTATTACCAGCCAACTGTTTGTGACTCCTTAAGTAAGTTACAAAGTGTTTCCTCTATCTCATGCCAGAAAATTAGAGATCACTCGCTCTCAACAGATTTCTCACACTTTTGTTTAAGTGTGACACAGAAATCTGCTTGCAAACCTTGGTCTGGATTTTCTATTGGAGCTTTGAAATTAGCATTCCAGATGGCAGATCAGCATCCTGATGCCCGCAGGGGTTTCTGGAATTTTCAAAGCGAGCACGAGGCTGTGGATTCACCTCTAATTAATGGCCTGTTAAGGTCCATGATGAGTTTGTTAGCAGGCCAGGAAGGATCAGAATGTGACTTTCAAATAAAGCATCACCAAATCAACAGTGTGGTGCCTATCAGTGCACACTGGTGGGTTCAATGTGGGGCGCAATTACATTTTTTCAATGATGGGAGATTTTAGCACTAGGGGATTTTGTTCTGGATCAGACAAGTCGCCAGGACCCAATGAATTGCACACTAGGGTTTTAATAGAAATGGCTGCAGAGATAGTGGACCCATTAGTTGAAAAGTTTTGGAACTTGCTAAATCCCGTGAGAGTACTGGAAGATTGGTAAACAGCCAATGTTACTCCCTTGTTCAAAAAGGGAGAAAGGCAGAAGGCCTGTAGACCAGTTAGTTTAACATCTACTTTTGGCAAGACGCGAGAGTCAATAATTAAAGAGGAAATAGTGAGTCATTTAGGAAAGCTGAATACAATCAAACCTAGTCAACATGGTTTTACGAAAGGTAAATCATGTTTGACAAATTTCCTCAAATTCTTTGAGGATGGAGCAGGGAGAGTAGATAGAGGGGAACCTGTAGATGTAGTTTATTGAGCTTTTCAAAAGGCATTCGATAAGATGCGATGTAAGAGGCTGGTGCATCAAGTAAAAGCCTCTGGAATTGGAGGAAGTGTGTTAGCATGGATTGAAAACTGATTGTCACATAGAAAACAGACAGTTGGAATAAATGGGCCCTTTTCACAATGGAAAGATGTTACTAGTGGAGTATCGCAGGGAGCAGTACTTGGTCCGCAATTGTTCACTATTTAAATTAACTGCCTGGGGGAAGGAACAGGACCTAAGGTTTTCAAATTTGCCAATGACACAAAAATAGGTGATAAAGCATGTTGTGATGAGGATATTGTGATTCTGCAATGGGTTATAGATAGATTGGACGACTGAGCAAAAACCTGGCTAATGGAGCTAAATGTGGGAAAGGTGGGGTCATGCCCTTTGGTAGGAGGAATCAAAAGGCATTTATTATCTAAATGGAGAGAGACTGCAGGTGAGTGAAGTGCAGAGGGATATTGGTGTTCTAGTGCACGAGTCGTGTCACAAAAAGCGAGTAGACAAGTGCAACAAGTAGTTAAGAAGGGAAAGGGACGCTTTGTTGCAATTGTACAGGGTATTGGTACAGTTTTGGTCCCCTGACCTAAAATAAGACCTGGGGCAGGATTCTCCAACCCCCCCCCCCCACCCCCCGCCGGGTCGGAGAATCGCTGGGGGGGCGGCGTGAATCACGTCCCGCCGCGCCGGCTGCCGAATTCTCCGGCGCCGGTTTTCGGGCAGATGCGGGGATCACGTCACGCCAGTCGGGGGCCGTTGGCAGCGGCCCCCCCCCAGCAATTCTCCAGGCCCCGATGGGCCGAGCGGCCGCACGTTCCCGGCCAGTCCTGCCGGCGTGAAATGGACATGGTCCATCCTGGCGGGAACTGGCTTGTCGGCCGTCTAGCGGGGTCCTCACGGGGGGGGAGGGTGCGGGGGTATCCGGCCCCGCGGGGGGCCCCCATGGTGGCCTGGCCCGCGATCGGGGCCCACCAATCTGCGGGCGGGCCTCTGCCGTGGGGGCACTCTTTCCCTCCGCGCCGGCCTCTGTAAGGCTCCGCCATGGCCGGTGCTGAGAAGAAACCCCCTGCGCATGCGCAGGAAACACACCGGCGGTTCTGCGCATGCACCGACTCATGCCGGCCCGCGGCAGCACTTCGGCACCGGTTGTCGTGGCGCCAACCCCTCCAACGCCGGCCTAGCTCCTGAAAGTACGGAGGATTCCACAACTTCCGGGCGGCCCGACGCCGGAGTGGTTCAGGCCACTCTTGGCGCTGGTACAGGCCGCCCCGCCAGTTCTGGGAGAATCCCGTCCATGGGAACATTGGAGCCAGTCCAAACGAGATTCACCAGGCTAATTCCTGGGATGAGAGGCGCTATAACACCCTGGGCGAGTGTGCAGTCACATTTCAGCTCCACAGACCCCAGAGCCCCAACACAAGTGAATTAATTAATAAATTGTGTATTTACCTGAGATTTTTAACGCTTAACTTCGCCAATGAGTTACAGGCATCGGATTTATCAGTAAAACTTTTAAAAAACTGTTTATTTATAACAAGGAAGAAGATTAATATATTTATAAAATAAATCTATAGTACCCAATTCATTTTTTCCAATTAAGGGGCAATTTATCGTGGCCAATCCATCTAGCTTGCACATTTTTGGGTTGTGGGGGCGAAACGCATGCAAACACAGGGTGAATGTGCAAACTCCACACAGACAGTGACCCAGAGCCGGGTTCAAACCTGGGACCTCGGTGCCGTGAGGCAGCAATGCTAACCACTGTGCCACCGTGCTGTCCCTAAAAGATGAATATATAATGGTAAGATTGGAACAATGGTCTGCTAATCTATTCGCAAAGCCAGTCCCACCCGCCATCCAGACACACACAGGACAGACTCGGTGGAAGGGAGGGGCAGTGAAGGTGCAAAAATAACAGAGATTAAGTGGTATGAGATAGTTCTTTGCTGCCAAGGTAGTGGTCTTTGTAGCCAGCAATATTCTAATGGTGTCTTCAACAGCAGATTCTACATCCATTCTGCGTTTCAACTGCTTTTTTGGTCTCTGTGCAGAGATTCTGGCTGTATCGTGAAGAGGGTTCTCAGAGTGAGCTTTTCCCAGCCATTCAGACCAAGGTTCAAATTGTTACAGACCTGGTGGGAGAAACTGCTCACAGCCTTTTGAACCAGTGGCTCCTTTCACAGGTCTGGCTACTCCCTGCAGTTTTTTAAACAGATGTGACTTCCACAGGTCTGGCTGGAAGCCTCTTATATCGCCAGGCAGAGAAAACTGAGAGAGAGAGAGTGTTTTAAACCTGCTTCATGCCTGTATCTTTCACAGAACTGAGGACAAAATGGAGGACATCAAATTACCCACCTTTCTTCCAGAAGGTTCTGAATGTCTCCACCAAGTGTAAGCAAGAACAAGAGAAGTCTCAGAATTTCAAATGCACCAATTGGCTGCTTGCCAAGTCCATCAAACTGACATCACGGGCTGTGTCACAGAGCTTAAAGGTAAGATCTGGGCCAGTACATTAGACCATGGGTGTTTTCGGTTTGACCGAATTGACCAAGGTCTGCAGTTTAAAACAAAACTGCAATGATGCAGGGACAGGGATTGAAAAGAAAAACACGAAACAGGCAAACATTTAGCCACATACCTCCCCCCCTCTAAAAAGAATGAACCGTCAGGACCGGGACATTTCATTGTGAGGTATGCAAGACATACAACACCCACACATGCCTGTCACTGAGTGCTGAATTTGGTGCATTTGAGTGCGATAGTGAGAGTTTGGTGACCGAGGGAGTGCTGAATTTGGTGCATTTGAGTGCGATAGTAAGAGTTTGGTGACCGAGGGAGTGCTGAATTTGGTGCATTTGAGTGCGATAGTGAGAGTTTGGTGACCGAGGGAGTGCTGAATTTGGTGCATTTGAGTGCGATAGTGAGAGTTTGGTGACCGAGGGAGTTAGGTGAGGAGGGAGAATGGCGCTCCTTTCATTTTGTTTCCGACATTTCCGCAAAGAGTGCGAAGAGAGCCAGGAGTTTACAGAAAGTGTAGCTGACTGGGAGCAGGGTCGGAGGGCGGAGATCTAGTTAGTCCACAGGGCAGCTATATTCTGTCAGGTAAGAGGGGATGGAGGCTAGGCCAGTTACATGCTCTTCCTGTAGGATGTGGGTGGTGAGGGATACCACCAGTGTCCCCACTGACTATACCTGCGGGAAGTGCACCCAACTTCAGCTCCTCAAAGACCGTGTTAGGGAACTGGAGCTGAAGCTGGATGAACTTCGGATCATCCGGGAGGCAGAGGGGGTGATTGAGAAGAGTTACAAGGAGGTAACCACACCCAAGGTACAGGACAAGAATAGCTGGGTTACAGTCAGGGGGAAAAAAACAAACAGGCAGAAAGTGCAGGGATCCCTCGTGGCCGTTCCCCTTCAAAACAAGTATACCGTTTTGGATGCTGTTGGGGGGGATGACCTACCGGGGGAAGGCCCTAGCGGCCAGGTCTCTGGCACTGAGTCTGGCTCTGGGGCTCAGAAGGGAAGGGGGGAGAATAGAAAAGCAATAGTTGTAGGAGATTCAATGGTTAGGGGAATAGATAGGAGATTCTGTGGTCGTGAGCGAGACTCCCGGAAGGTATGTTGCCTCCCGGGTGCCAGGGCCAGGGATGTCTCGGATCGTGTCTTCAGGATCCTTAAGGGGGAGGGGGAGCAGCCAGAAGTCGTGGTGCACATTGGTACCAACGACATAGGTAGGAAAAGGGGTGTGGAGGTAATAAACAAGTTTAGGGAGTTAGGCTGGAAGTTAAAAACCAGGACAGACAGAGTTGTCATCTCTGGTTTGTTGCCGGTGCCACGTGATAGCGAGGCTAGGAATAGGGAGAGAGTGCAGTTGAACACATGGCTGCAGGAATGGTGTAGGAGGGAGGGCTTCAGGTATTTGGATAATTGGAGCGCATTCTGGGGAAGGTGGGACCTGTACAAGCAGGACGGGTTGCATCTGAACCAGAGGGGCACCAATATCCTGGGAGGGAGGTTTTCTAGTACTCTTCGGGAGGGTTTAAACTAATTTGGCAGGGGAATGGGAACCGGATTTGTAGTCCAGCAACTAAGGTAGCCGATATTCAGGACGCCAAAGCGTGTAATGAGGCAGTGGGGAAGGGAACACTGACAAAGGAGAGTACTTGCAGGCACGGAGAGGGGTTGAAGTGTGTATACTTCAACTCAAGAAGCATCAGGAATAAGGTGGGTGAACTTAAGGCATGGATCGGTACTTGGGACTACGATGTGGTGGCCATCACGGAAACTTGGATAGAAGAGGGGCAGAAATGGTTGTTGGAGGTCCCTGGTTATAGATGTTTCAATAAGATTAGGGAGGGTGGTAAAAGAGGTGGGGGGGTGGCATTATTAATTAGAGATAGTATAACAGCTGCAGAAAGGCAGTTCGAGGAGCATCAGCCTACTGAGGTAGTATGGGTTGAAGTCAGAAATAGGAAAGGAGCAGTCACCTTGTTAGGAGTTTTCTATAGGCCCCCCAATAGTAGCAGAGATGCGGAGGAACAGATTGGGAAACAGATTTTGGAAAGGTGCAGAAGTCATAGGGTAGTAGTCATGGGCGACTTTAACTTCCCAAATATTGAGTGGAAACTCTTTAGATCAAATAGTTTGGATGGGGTGGTGTTTGTGCAGTGTGTCCAGGAAGCTTTTCTAACGCAGTATGCAGATTGTCCGACCAGAGGAGGGGCAATATTGGATTTAGTACTGGGTAATGAGCCAGGGCAAGTGATAGATTTGTTAGTGGGGGAGCATTTTGGAGATAGTGACCACAATTCTGTGACTTTCACTTTAGTAATGGAGAGGGATAGGTACGTGCAACAGGGCAAGGTTTACAATTGGGGGAAGGGTAAATACGATGTTGTCAGACAAGAATTGAAGTGCATAGGTTGGGAACATAGGCTGGCAGGGAAGGACACAAGTGAAATGTGGAACTTGTTCAAGGAACAGGTGCTACGTGTCCTTGATATGTATGTCCCTGTCAGGCAGGGAAGAGATGGTCGAGTGAGGGAACCATGGTTGACAAGAGAGGTTGAATGTCTTGTTAAGAGGAAAAAGGTGACTTATGTAAGGCTGAGGAAACAATGTTCAGACAGGGCATTGGAGGGATGCAAGATAGCCAGGAGGGAACTGAAGAAAGGGATTAGGAGAGCTAAGAGAGGGCATGAACAATCTTTGGTGGGTAGGATCAAGGAAAACCCCAAGGCCTTTTCCACATATGTGAGAAATATGAGAATGACTAGAGCGAGGGTAGGTCCGATCAAGGACAGTAGCGGGAGATTGTGTATTGAGTCTGAAGAGATAGGAGAGGTCTTGAACGAGTACTTTTCTTCTGTATTTACAAATGAGAGGGGCGATATTGTTGGAGAGGACAGTGTGAAACAGATTGGTAAGCTCGAGGAAATACTTGTTAGGAAGGAAGATGTGTTGGGCATTTTGAAAAACTTGAGGATAGACAAGTCCCCCGGGCCTGACGGCATATATCCAAGGATTCTATGGGAAGCAAGAGATGAAATTGCAGAGCCGTTGGCAATGATCTTTTCGTCCTCACTGTCAACAGGGGTGGTACCAGGGGATTGGAGAGTGGCGAATGTCGTGCCCCTGTTCAAAAAAGGGACTAGGGATAACCCTGGAAATTACAGGCCAGTTAGTCTTACTTCGGTGGTAGGCAAAGTAATGGAAAGGGTACTGAAGGATAGGATTTCTGAGCATCTGGAAAGACACTGCTTGATTAGGGATAGTCAGCAGGGATTTGTGAGGGGTAGGTCTTGCCTTACAAATCTTATTGAATTCTTTGAGGAGGTGACCAAGCATGTGGATGAAGGTAAAGCAGTGGATGTAGTGTACATGGATTTTAGTAAGGCATTTGATAAAGTTCCCCTTGGTAGGCTTCTGCAGAAAGTAAGGAGGCATGGGATAGTGGGAAATTTGGCCAGTTGGATAACGAACTGGCTAACCGATAGAAGTCAGAGAGTGGTGGTGGATGGCAAATATTCAGCCTGGATCCCAGTTACCAGTGGCATACCGCAGGGATCAGTTCTGGGCCCTCTGCTGTTTGTGATTTTCATTAATGACTTGGATGAGGGAGTTGAAGGGTGGGTCAGTAAATTTGCAGACGATACGAAGATTGGTGGAGTTGTGGATAGTAAGGAGGGCTGTTGTCGGCTGCAAAGAGACATAGATAGGGTGCAGAGCTGGGCTGAGAAGTGGCAGATGGAGTTTAACCCTGAAAAGTGTGAGGTTGTCCATTTTGGAAGGACAAATATGAATGCGGAATACAGGGTTAACGGTAGAGTTCTTGGCAATGTGGAGGAGCAGAGAGATCTTGGGGTCTATGTTCATACATCTTTGAAAGTTGCCACTCAAGTGGATAGAGCTGTGAAGAAGGCCTATGGTGTGCTCGCGTTCATTAACAGAGGGATTGAATTTAAGAGCCGTGAGGTGATGATGCAGCTGTACAAAACTTTGGTAAGGCCACATTTGGAGTACTGTGTACAGTTCTGGTCGCCTCATTTTAGGAAGGATGTGGAAGCTTTGGAAAAGGTGCAAAGAAGATTTACCAGGATGTTGCCTGGAATGGAGAGTAGGTCTTACGAGGAAAGGTTGAGGGTGCTAGGCCTTTTCTCATTAGAACGGAGAAGGATGAGGGGCGACTTGATCGAGGTTTATAAGATGATCAGAGGAATAGATAGAGTAGACAGTCAGAGACTTTTTCCCCGGATGGAACAAACCATTACAAGGGGACATAAATTTAAGGTGAAAGGTGGAAGATATAGGAGGGATATCAGAGGTAGGTTCTTTACCCAGAGAGTAGTGGGGGCATGGAATGCACTGCCTGTGGAAGTAGTTGAGTCGGAAACATTAGGGACCTTCAAGCAGCTATTGGATAGGTACATGGATTACGGTTAAATGATATAGTGTAGATTTATTTGTTTTCAAGGGCAGCACGGTAGCATTGTGGATAGCACAATTGCTTCACAGCTCCAGGGTCCCAGGTTCGATTCCGGCTTGGGTCACTGTCTGTGCGGAGTCTGCACGTCCTCCCCGTGTCTGCGTGGGTTTCCTCCGGGTGCTCCGGTTTCCTCCCACAATCCAAAGATGTGCGGGTTAGGTGAATTGGCCAATGATAAATTGCCCTTAATGTCCAAATTGCCCTTGGTGTTGGGTGAAGGTGTTGAGTTTGGGTAGGGTGCTCTTTCCAAGAGCCGGTGCAGACTCAAAGGGCCGAATGGCCTCCTTCTGCACTGTAAATTCAATGATAATCTATGATTAATCTAGGACAAAGGTTCGGCACAACATCGTGGGCCGAAGGGCCTGTTCTGTGCTGTATTTTCTATGTTCTATGTTAAACTAGCCCCATTCACCATGTCGCTGGCCCATTTCGACATTACTAACGATTTAACTTTTAAACAAATGGCAAAGTACTTGCAAACACATGATTGCCTTCAGGAAATATATATAGAGTCTTGACATCAAACAACTGCAATAACAAATTTGACAGAAAAATATTGCGTTCTCTGTTTTAAATGTCTCAAGCAGTTAGCAGTCTGGAAAAGTATGGGGCGGTCACCAACGATTCATCCTCCAACCTGGCCGTCTACTTCTCGGACTCTCCTTGGCGTTCCGTGGACCACAATCGCTTTGCTTGTTTCTGCAACATGTCCAACCTGGGGCGGGGACTCCTCGCCAAGGCCAATAGATGCCGGGTGGCCGTTCGATCCAACTGCAGCATAGCTAGGTGAGCTTTTAAGCGAATCTAGGTCCCCCCCCCATTGCTGGTGGCTTCCAGATCATGACATCTGGCGAGATCTCGTTAGATCTTGCGAGGCGACGATCAAAGTGACCGTACTGCCGAGGTTCCTCTTCCTGTTTAAGTCCATACCGATCTTCATACCCAAGGCCTTCTTCCAGAACCTAGATAGCTTAATTATGGCGTTTATATGTGTGTATGTGGGGAGGGCAAGAATCTAAGAGTCCTCAAATCAATACTGCAAAGGAGGAACATTAAGGGAGGCCTGGCACTGCCAAACCTGAACTGTTACTGCTGAGCAGCAACAGCGGAAAGAGTGAGGGGATGGGTGCAAGAACCCAACTCGGAGTGGGTACAGATGGAGGTGACCTCCTGCAAGGGAACAACCCTCCGGGCCCTGGCCACGGCAGCACTCCCATCCCCCTCGGCAAAATACAGATCGAGCCCAGTGGTAATGGCCACACTGAAAACGTGGGGCCAGTTAAGACAGCACTTCGGGCTGACCAGAATGTCCCCCATGGCCCCCGTCTGCGGTAACCACAGATTCCCACCAGCCATGCTAGATGCAACATTTAAACAATGGAGACAGGATGGGGACAGCTGGGGACTTCTAAGTAGGGCACAGACTAGCGACACTGAATGAACTGACGGAGGAATGGGAATTGCCGACAGGACACAAAATGAGACACTTACAACGAAAACACTTCCTCTGCAAAGAGACAGTATGATACCCCAGGGCCCCAGAGACCACACTATTAGAGGACCTGATGACCATGGACAGGAAGGAGGGGGGACTCTGTGGGAAAATACATGGAAAGCTACTGGACAGAGTCCCAACACCACTGGATGAGACCAGACGGAAATGGGAGGACGAACTGGGGACAGAAGTGGGGTGGGGACTCTGGAGCGAAGCACTGAGCAGGGTGAATTCCACCTCCTCCTGTGCAAGGCTCAACCTCGTGCAGTTCAATGTGGTGCACAGAGAACACCTGACCAGAACCCGAATGAGCAGGTTCTTCCCGGAGGTGGAGGACAAATGTGAACGGTGCCAGAGGGGCCCGGCCAACCACACCCACATTCTGGGTATATCCCAAACTTGCTGGGTTCTGAACAGCCTTCTCCGAGGCAATGCACAAGGTTGCGGGGGTGAGGGTGAAGCCATGCCCAAATGTGACAATCTTTGGGGTATCAGAGCAGCCAGAGTTACACATGGGGAAGGGGGCCAACGTCCTTGCTTTCGCTTCCCTAATCGCACGCTGGAGAATCCTGCTCGGCTGGCGATCGGCAGCACCACCCATAGCTGCAGACTGGCTCGCTGACCTCTCGGAATTTCTCCACCTGGAGAAGATAAAATATATCATCTGAGGGTCGGAGATGGCTTCCTTACTGCATGGGGGCAATTTGTCGGAGTGTTCTTAAACCTGTTTGAGGCCAACAACAGCCAGTAGAGGGGGAACTAGAAGAGGTGGAGAGGGAAAATACAAAAGACAAGGAGGAATGCCAGGGAAGCACAACCAATGGAGAGCTTCCCCTTGATTCCCATTGACTCCAATTGTGTTAGGACTCCTTGATGCCACACTTGGTCAAGTGCTGCCTTGATGTCAAGGACAGTCACTCTCACCTCATCTCTCGAGTTCATGTTTGGTCCAAGGCTGTAATACATTCAGGATCTGAGTGGCCCTGGCAGAACCCAAACTGAGTGTTAGTGCGCAGGTTCAGTTGATCCATTCATAACCACAATATCTCCAGCACTGGCCTCGCTTCCAATCCCCCACACCGCTACATCGTGAGTCCTCCAAGGATCGATACCTGGTCCCCTCCACTTCCTCGCCTACATGCCATCCACAAAGGTAGGGTGAGTTTTCACATGTACGCTAACAATCCCTTCTCTACCTCTCCAATACCTCTTTTCAGCCATTACTGCCTCTGTGCTGGCAGACTGCTTGTTTGGCATCCAACCTTGGCTGGCAGCAACTCCATCAATTGCACATTGAGGGACCTGAAGCATCGTCTTCAGGCCCCACCATGTATTCTGTCCCTGCGTCATAGATATTATAACCCTCCCTCTGGCCAGCATCACAAGTTGAGCCAGACCGTTTGTAAGATGGGCATTTTATTCCACACAAAGTTGAGGATCTAACCGCACATTGACTCTGCCCCAAAGACCTCTTCCTTCACCTCCATAACTTTGCCCTTCTTCAACACTACTTCAGCCTCTCTGCTGCTGGAGCCCTCTGTCCGCACATTTCTCACCTCCAGACTCGGTCGGCAGACATTTAGGGAAAACAAACCGCAGCCAGTTGGCAGGCTGGCAGCAGTCAGGAATTAGGATAATTTCAACATTTAAAAAAAAAAAATTTTACAGTACCCAATAATTTTTTTTCCAATTAAGGAGCAATTTAGCGGGGCCAATCCACCTAAACCAAACATCTTTGGGTTGTGGGGGCGAAACCCACCAGACACGGCAAGAATGTGCAAACTCCACACGGACAGTGATCCAGAAGTGGGATCGGACCTGGGTCCTCAGCACCGTAGGCAGCAGTGCTAACCACTGCGTCACAGTGCCACCCTAGGATAATCCCAACATTAAAGGAACTGTATACATATATATAGTGTATTTTTTCTGCACTGACTTAGCTGATCTTTAGCTGTGATGGCTACAGGTTTGCTACCATTCAACTCTGTGTCCACAGACCATGAGTCGGAATATTCAGCTGAGGCATCCCTAGAGCGTGTAGCTGGACGGTTGGCCGAGGACAAAATTGGCTCAGCTTGATTTTGCTTGTCTCTGATGTCCTGTCAGTGCAAGAGCCCGCTCACTGATCCTTACTGTATAACCCCTGATACGGTCACCTGGGGAATGGCAACAGAGAACTGGCTAACCAAAGCCAGCTTATTCAGGAGGTGAGGGAGAAGAAATACAGGTGAGAGAAGAACACGTTGCTTTTATCTGACTGACTCTATCACTCCGTTTCGCCCCCTCTCAGGCCAGGCCAGCTGAGTATTCCTGGCATTTTCTGCTTGTATTGCTCGACTTTTTAGATTTTCTTTAGCGTGATTGCCATTGACGGGATTGTGCTGGTCGAGCAGACTCGGTCTCAGGCACTCCTAAACGAATTACAACTTGCACTGAATCACTTCACTATTGGAGTGATTGGATTTCACCTCTGCACCATGCAAACAATGTCAAGCATATGCAGAATGTCACTCAATGAAGAGTGGAGCAATGTAGATGAAAATTTATAGGCCAGACCCGTCCAGCAGGCATTTATACTCAAATCTAAATAGAAGGTTCGAAGCCTGTGGAAGTGTTGGAGTCACAACCTTGGAGTAAATTACCCCAAAGCTTAATTGCGATGCATGGTCTTTATTGCCAAGTACGCGAGCAATTCATAAGCAACGTTAGAGGCCACTATCAACCTCTTCTCACTGTCAAAAGGTGACCACAGTGATGTCACAAAATGCTTCAATAATACATTTCAGGAATCTTGAAATTCAGGTCAGATTTAATTCTCCTGAAGGTTTCTACTCCACACTCTATAGGAAAGTAAATAATGAATTGTGCATTTTCTGTTGAATGCAACAGAGGAACACTTAGTCGGTTGACTCGAAAATATGTTTCTGTGCTTTTAAGAGGGATTCATTTGAATTGAATCTGCATATAATTCCAAAGGTTTTAAATGAAGCTACTAACACAGTTCCTGGGTGACACTGAGGGGCTGGCATTCAAAAGGAAATCAGGTAGGATGCAGATCAGGTAGCTGACTCACTCTTTCCTATTTAGTTGTTACTATTCTTGAGTAATTTCCTCTGCACGACATGATAACAGGAATGGAGGCACTAATTCACACACTTCTGATTGCCATTTTTGCTAACCTTTTTTAAAACAAAATGGCCCAAAGCAACTTTAAAATAACAGACAAAGATATTTAAAAGAAATCGAAGGAAAGACTTGCATTTACCTTTAATGGACACGGGATGTCCCAAAGCTACTTACAACCTCTGAAATAGTTTAATTAATTTATTTATTTTTATAAATTTAGAGTGCCCGATTATTTTATTTCCAATTAAGGGGCAATTTACCGTGGCCAAACCACCTATCCTGCACATCTTTGGATTGTGGGGGAGAATGTGCAAACTTCACACGGATAGTGACTCGGGGCTGGGATCGAACCCGGGTTTTCGGTGTCGTGAGGCATCGTGCTGCCCCATGAAATAGTTTTAAAGTGTTTCATTGATAATATGTAGGAAACGCAGGGGAGCATTTGTGCACAGCAAGCTCCCACAAGCACCAATGTGAAAATGGCCAGCTAATCTGTTTTGGTGATGTTGACTGAGAGATTAGCATCTTTACTTCTGCTCAGCTGATCGCAATAAGAAGTCAATAAGATGTGTAGGGTAGGTGGACTGGCCGCGCTAAATTGCCCCTCAATGGGAAAAAAAAAGAATTGGGTAATCTAAATTTATTCTAATAAAAGATTCCCCGGCGGCAAATTCCCCGGCAGCACGGTCGGCGAGCATCGCAAATGACCACTGACCAGTGACAAACGCCTCCAGCGCCAGAAAACCCACTGATGGGGGATGGGGTGGAAAATCCTGGCCAAACTGCCATCCACCCAAATGCCATTCAGCTTCTTTAAAGAGTGCAAAAAGAGAATATAACTTTCAACCAGCCCTGAAAGATTCAGTGACCATACCAGCAGCCTCCTGCACTAAACATGAGTCAAACCCGGTGCGTTCTTCTTTTCTTTGGAATAAACATACTAATCATACACAAGCATTGTTGAAACAATAAGGTGGATTCTTTATTAGAATGTAAGTTTATTTACAGATTGTGTTCACTGGGAGACTGTGTCACCTCAATCACTGCTGTTTGCCAATTGACCAGCACGTCACGGGGCTAATACAACATATCCTGTCGTGGTGATAATCACAGTATTTTAAGATATGTTCTCTTAAAGGTCCAAACACATCGTATCACAACAAAATAGATCTAGCAGCTTAAAACCCCATTTTGGAAGGTTTGGAGGCTCCTTAGCACCTCAGGTTACTGGGTAAAATTGCCATGCATGATTCCAACAGCTCACAAGACCACCTAAGAGAAAACTCTGGCTCAGTTGGTTTGGCTTTTTCTTCCTGTGCCAGGAGGTTGTGTGCTCAAACTGAATTCCAAGGACGTGAGCAGAATAACCTCGGCTAGCACTCCAGTGTAGGACCGAGGGAATGCTGCACTGGCAGAGTAGGTGTTAACTGAGACGGGGGCGGGATTCTACGACCCCCCCAAAAATCATCCCGGCATGAATCGTGTCGCCCGCCTCGGACTTTGGCGGAGACTGGCGCGACGCAATGGGCCCCGGACTGCCCGAATTCTCCGGGCCGCGATGGGCCCAAAGTCCCGCTCGTTTAACGAGGGTTCCGCCGGCGTAAATCAAGGTTGGTCCCTACCAGCGGGACCCAGCTCCGTGGGTGGCCTCTGGGGTCCTTGGGGGGGGGGGCGATCTGGCCCCAGGGGGTGCAACCACGGTGGCCTGGCCCACGATCGGAGCCCACCGATCCACGGGCGGGCCTGTGCCGTGGGGGCACTCTATTCCTCCGCGTCAGCCTTGTACCGATCCGCGATGGCCGACGCGGAGATGAACTCCCCCGCGCATGCGCGGGGTTGACGCCAGAAGTCGCTGGCGCTCCCGCAGATGCGCCAACTCGTGCCAGCCGGCAGAGGCCCTTCGGCACCGGTTGGCGTGTTGCCAAGCCCCTTCCCGCCGGCCAAGCAGCGCAAACCACTCTTGCACCGCCCTAACCCCATGAAGGTGCGGAGGATTGTGCACCTTTGGGGCGGCTCGACGCCGGAGTGGGTCCCGCCAGGGTTTGCGCCGTTCTTTCCCACCCCGACGATTTGCGTAGAATCCCGCCCCTCGTCTGCTCTCCAAATGAGCGGAAAATATCCCACGGCACTATTTTGAAGAAGAGCAGGGAAGTTATATTCCCGGTGTTATGGCCCTCAGTCAATATCATTAAAATAATAAATTGTCTGGAATTACTACATTGCTGTTTGTGGGGCCTGTGTTGCATAATTCCTTAGAGCACAACAATCTGCAAAAGTACTTCATTGGCCGTAAAGCACTTTGGGAATTACGTAGGTCATGAAATGCACTCGATAAACGCAATGCATTCTTTCTTCATGATAATGATCAGTTCCGCTTCTTAATCTGTTTTCTGCAGTCTCGCTAACTGCTTTATGATACATTCCGCTTCTGCAAGCTGCTCAACAGGAAAGAACGAATAAGTGTCGGACTACAGTGAGTTAAATTTCGGAGCAGATGGAGGAGCTGTCCTTCTCACAGAGCGTTCCTTGTGGCAGGGACAGAACTTGTGGAAGGCGGCAGGATTGCCAGGTGGTGCCAGCACCTCCCAACCAGCTGGACGGGACTGGCCATCTGACGGCGCAGGACTGGGGAGAACTGACTTTCTGCCTGCAGTATTCTGAATTACGGCGAATCCCAGGCCAAACTGAATTGTTCACTAACACCATCATTCTTAATATCCTTTATCAGCAGCAACTCTTAAAGTGGTGTCACCTCACTTTAAGGGAGTTCTGAAGTGAGGGTGAGTGGCAAACAGAACCAGAGGAGGGGTGGGGCCTTGCTCATTGTGATGACATCAGACACAAAGAAGGCGATAACATATTCATAACTCAGTGATGAGCGTCACAAGTCAACGATTGGCAAAGGGAAGGAACAACGGAGTGAAATCTTTTCTTTCGATATTCTCATTGTAAACAACTTCAAGATTGGAGTTCCCTTTTTGTCCTGTTCAGAAGAGTTATCAAAGAAATTTTACTCCAAATGCTGAGAAGCAATATTAATAATGAGGTTTCTATAAATAACCATGATGTGCAGATGCCGGCGTTGGACTGGGGTGGGCACAGTAAGAAGTCTTACAACACCAGGTTAAAGTCCAACAGGTTTGTTTCGAATCACTAGCTTTTGTAGCACTGCTCCTTCCTCTGGTGAACGAAGAGGTGGGTTCCAGAAACACATATATAGACAAAGTCAATGATGCAAGATGGTCTATAAATAACAGCTGCCATTTTAGAAAAAGCTTCTCTAGATTATTCTCATATAAGCACAAAGAAAGAAGTTGTGTTTATATAGCACCTTTCGTAAACTCATGATGTCCCAAAGTATCTCGCCGACATTAAGGTTCTTTTGAAGTGTAGTCACTGTTGCATTATGAGGAAATATAGCAACCAATCTGCACACAGCAAGATCCCATAAACTGCTATGATTTACATGACCAGATAGTCCATTTTTAAGTCATGTCCATTGTGGAATACACTGGCCAAAGTTCTCATACACTGTGGCTGCTGGGAATCTGAAAAAACATACAATTCTGGAAATATTCTGTAGATCTGGCAGCAGCGGTGGAGATAGTGCTATAAATGCTGGAAAACATCCTTGCTCTCTTCTTTGAATAGTGACATGGGATATCTTACATCCATTGAGAGAGCAGATTGGGGTGTCAGTATAACACTTCACCCGAAAGACTGCGGGTGGGATTCTCCCTTCTGGGGATTCTCCCAGGCCCGCCAGAAAACGTGTGAGAATCACGCCGGACTTTTTCCTAGAAAGTCCGTGGTGATGCTCCGTCTTCAAGGGGGCGAGCAGGGCCCCGGCATGTGTCCCGCAGCTCTGGCTGCTGGCGGGGCCCCGCAGTTATGCCCGCGCGGCCATGCATGCGCACGGCGGCCGACTGCGGGTCCGCACATGCGCACGGCGGCCGTCTCCGCACCGGCCCCCGCGCACCATGGCGGAGCCCTACAGGCGCCCGGTGCGGAGGAACATAGGCCCCCCCACCCCACAGAATGAGCGCGCCAGCCGATTGGTAGCCACCAATCATGGGCCTGGCCACCGTGGAGGGCCCCCCCCCCGGAGTCAGATCCCCACGCCCCCCCAACCAGGACGGCCCCTGCAGCCAGGACGCCGAGATCCGGCCGAGTGGGAACACATGAGAACCACGCCGACGGGACTCACCGGGCACTCGGCCCGTCGAGCATGGAGAATCGCCGTGGGAGCCGCTTTCAATGGCCCTCGACCGGCGCCGCGCCGACTGGCGGCGATTCGCCGGAGAATCGCATGGCTGCCTATTTTGGGTAATTTTCCGCCCCCGCGCTAAGCGCGAGTTCGGTGCAGAGGGTCGGAGAATCCCGCCCTGCATCTCCAACGGTGTAGCATTCCTTTGGTTCTGTAAAGGCGTCAGCCCAGATTACCACGGGGAGTCTATTACAGGCGGCACGGTAGCACAGTGGTTAGCACTGTTGCTTCACAGCTCGAGGGTCCCAGGTTCGATTCCCGGCTTGGGTCACTGTCTGTATGAGATCTGCACATCACCCCTGGGCGTGATTCTCCCCTACCCTGCGGGGCGGGCCGTACCGACGCTGTTGAGTGGCGTGAAGCACTCCGGCGTCGGGCCTCCCAGAAGGTGCAGAATCCTCCACACCTTCAGTGGCTAGGCCGCCGCCGGCGGGGTTGGCGGCAGCCATCGTCAAAGGCTTGGCGCCGCGCCAACCGGCGCCGAAGGGCCTCCGCCAGCCGGCGCGAGTTGGCGCATGTGGGGGAGCGCAAGCGTGTGCTGCCGTCATCCAGCGCATGCGCAGGGAGGTTCTTCTCCACACTGGCCATGGCGGACAGTTACACCGGCCGGCGCGGAGAGAAAGAGTGCCCTCACGGCACAGGCACGCCCATGGATCGGTGGGCCCCATCTGCTGTGAGCAAATCCAGGAGAACTATCATTTCAATATTGAAGAAAATTAAGTGCTATGAAAATATTTTCTCGGAACAATTTAGCTTGTTAGTTATTGGGTACAATTTGACCCTGAACCATACAAAGAGGCTGCGTGTCCAAATTCCCACTCAGAGATAGGTTTTAAGCAGCAGTTGAAGAGGAATAGAGGAAGATAGAGAAGTATAGAGAGAGAATTCCAGAGTTTAGTACCTAAACAACTGAAGGAATGGCCACCAATGTTGAAGTGATTGAATTGGGGATGACTGGCGGCCAGAACGGGAAGAGTGCAGAGATATTGGCAGTTTGTAGGGTTGAAGGAGGTTGCAGAGATGGGGGGGGGGGGGTCATGATGAGGTGAAAATCATACATTTCTGGACTGGGGCACACTAAAACAGTATAGTTGTGGCATTGGACAATTTGGAGGCAGTGATTAATGCCAGTGCAGTGTATTAAGAATTACATTGTTCATTTTGTCCACTTAAAGCTACCGTACACAAATACCAGCAGAGGGAGTGTAGAAGAAGAGAGGAATCGTTTAACAGCACATACAGCAGTTCTGCTTCTTACTGGATCTTACTGTTTCTTCCCAAGGAACTTTACAGTTAAGAGTAGACTCCTCTGAACGTTACATTTAAATGATGCCATGCTGGTGTGAAAATAAACTTTGTTCAGTATGGCAAGTGGTATATTAAGCATTGATATTTCAAACTATCCACAGTGGATAAGAACAATTGAGGCTCTTTGGCCTGTCCAGCTTCCGGAGTTACTAATCAACCCTCTATCCGTCTCTTACACCAGACACATATAATTCTTCTTACTGTTGAACTAGGAATCCATCCAATTGCCTTCTCATTATGTCAATGTTTATACAGCAGCCTGCTACATAAATTAGCAACTTTAATTCTGAAGAGTTTAGGCTTCTCACACTTACATGTAGTGGAATTTTAAAAAATATATTTTCGTAAATTTTAGAACAGCATTCGTAGGATTTGAGCCAAGAGCCCTCAGAATTTTCGAACCCAACTTCCTGTCCCATATGCTAACACTGCAGCTGTGCCAGCAATGCCGTACAGTTTCAGACAGTCTGAAGAGGAAAATAGTATGAACAAAGGTGGGAAGAGGACACAATGTGTTCACATTTTTGATCCCCTCCAAAACCAATGTGATATTTCATAGGCCCCTCTGGCCAGCACGGCACTGGAGCAGCCCATGCCACTCCAGCTGCTGATACCGGCATCAACTGGGCACCGCGGGGTCCGCGCATGCGCAATGGGGCCGGCGCCAACCCGCACATGCACAGAGCCACCAGCGCCAACACGTGCATGCGCGGTGTCTCCCTTTATAGGGGCTGTTTAGCACAGGGCTAAATCGCTGGCTTTGAAAGCAGACCAAGGCAGGCCAGCAGCACGGCTCAATTCCCGTAACAGCCTCCCCGAACAGGCGCCGGAATGTGGCGACTAGGGGCTCTTCACAGTAACTTCATTTGAAGCCTACTTGTGACAATAAGCGATTTTCATTTTCATTTCATTTCATTTCTCTGCGTCGGCCCCCGACGCAACATGGCGCAGGGCTACAGGGGCCAGCGAGGAAGAAAGGAGGCCCCCAGCCAGAGAGGCTGGCCCGCCGATCGGTGGGCCCCGATCGCGGGCCAGGCCACACCGGAGGCCCCCCCCCCGGGGTCGGAACCCCCCCCCCCCCCCCCCCCCCCCACCGGCCGCGCCCTGACCCTTCCACGCCGAGTTCCCGCCGGCTGTGAGCAGGTGTGAATGGCGCCGGTGGGTGGGACTCGGGTTTTTTGACATGGCCGTTCGGCCCATCGCCAGCCGGGGGCCGCTCTGCGGAGAATCGTGTCCCGGCGTCGGGGCGGCGTGGCGCGATTCGCCCGGTCGCGGAGATTCTCCGGCCTGGCCCCGGGCTGACCGAATCCCACCCAGGATCTTTGTGTTCAGTCTTTCAGTCGCTTGTACAGCAACTGAACCATTAATAGCGCCAGTAAAGTTGATGAAAAGGAAGAACTGTTTTGGGCCACATGTTTGCTACGTCAAAAGTAGATTCATTTTATTTTTGGTTATCATACAAGGGAATCTTTTCAACTAGTATGGAGAGGCTTGAGACTTTTTCAACAACAACAACCTTCTAGTATTCCCCTTGTAGAACCATTCTACACAGCATTTTACAGAAAGATGGACAGCAAAGGTCTTGGCAGTGGCTGAGAGAGGTAGGGAGAAAGTGGCCTTAGTAGCAGATTGGATGTTAGGAGGAAGTATAGCCTGCGTTTAAACCGAGATGGCAAGGCCTCAATTAGATGGTACATGGTGAGGTTAATGGAGTCAACAGCAGTGGAATAGAGGTGGCATTGAGGGCTAAAGAGCATAGTTTTAGGTTTGTATAAATCTGGGGAACTCATACAAGTCTTAATCTTGAACATTTGATTGGAGAGGGAAAAAGCAGCTGGAAGAAGCATGGAATTTGAGATGTAAAGTGGAGGTGTCAATGGTGTACAGGTGTATGCGGATGATGCCACTGAGAGGCATCATAAGAAACGATGAATGGGAAGGGGCTAAATGGGGAGCCTGAGATGCATTAATGGTGACCAGCTGAACACAAGAGGAGAAAGAATTGGAGGAGGCGAGCACTTAGATGAAGTTAAGGAGGTAAGCAGGACCTCAGCATCCTCAGGACATCAGATGGGGACCTGGATGCTGGGCCCTGCCCACTATGGGGCATTTACTGCAGGGCACTGGGTCCCCACCAGCAGAGGGAGGACACTGAGGAGGGGAATTAGTCAGCAACATTCGCTACCCCTGCCCCCAGGACAAGAGACAAAGCCCTCTGAAGGCTGGAGGGCACAGGTTGAACTGAGAGCATGGACTGGAGGAAAGAGGCAGTGCCTGGATCCTCATGGAGAGCGAGGAGGATAGCAAGGCAGCAACACTGAGCGGGAGCAGCAGCCCAGGACTGGTGAGTCGCAGAGTTCAGGAGGCAATGCCCCTAATAGGGCAGCCCAAAGCCCCTGGCGATGGCTGTAGAGAACCAGGAAGTGGTAGTGGAGCGGGCAAACATTTGTGGGAGACCCAGGCAGTCCGTCTGGACAGCACTTCTGAGGCCGAGAAGCAGAGGGAGGAAGATTTCCTTAGTGTCAGGAAGATGAGTTAATCTGGTCACGTGGTCACAGGAAATTTGCATTAGGAGTCCCAGCAGCTGAACTGTGCTGCCCAGCTGATTAGATGCGGAAGTTGAGCTTGTGAAGGTATCCTGGTGATCTGGAGCATCGGTGGCGAATGACCGTTGTAAATAGTTCACTTCTCTAAGTTAAGCTTTTCCATTCAAGTTTCTAAAGATTTGATGCCAGTGGAGTATTTGGGCACCACCAATTTTTGGGCCAACTGGATAGCAGGCTGCATGCCCCACACCTGGCTGTTGAGGCCCCTGATTTGGGCCCTGAGTTTGTGCAACAATTCTTGCCACCGCCTTCTCAAGGGTAATTAGAGATGGACAATAAATGCTGGCCTCATCAGCGACACTCACATCTCATGAAAGAATAAAAATTATGTACATGTCTGATGAGTAAGATATGGTTCCAAACATGAATCAGGGTCATAAGAACGGAGGAAACAGGAGCTGGAATGCTCCAGCTGTTTGGATTTTCTGTTCCTGTCGGCAGTGCACCTCCGCCCTCGGGTTTCCTGGCGGCGTGGGGTGGCTTCGATGGGAAATCCCATTGACAAACAGCAGGAGTAGAGAGCCCCACTGCCAGAGAATGGCACACCGCTGACAATCTCGCGGCTGGGGGACGGGGGAATCCAGCCCAGGATCTGGCCCTTCGACCCTGCTCTGCTAAACAAGATCACAGTTGATCTTCTACCACAACTTCTTGCACTAACCCCATTTCCTTTTATTCCCTTCTTACCAATCATCTAGCCTACCTCTATCTTGATTATGGTCAATGACTGAGATCCACAGCTCTCTGGGCTAGAGAATGCCAAAGATTCACAATGCTTTGATAATATTTCTCCTTATCTCAGCACAAAATGACAGACCTCTTATTCTGCGACTGTGACCCCTGTTCTAGTGTTCCCAATCAGGGGAAACATTTTCTTGGCACTCACGCAAATAATTTTGTATGTTTGAATTAGGCTTCCCCATGAGATCATACAGTCAATATTGAATTCTTTACCCGTCAGTCTGGCCTCAATAAAACTCGAGATGGATTTTGTAGGTATAGTATTATTTATTTCTAACCAACTTGCAAGTCTGACTCGCTTCCCAGAGACTCAGAACACTGAAGCTGTCTCCTGGACGCCTCGAAAACTAATGAGGTCGGAGACAAAGAGATCTCTGCAAATACATTCAAATGGTATCAAGTTTCACATACACGATTCCCATAGGTCATCCTATACCCCTCCTGACCTGGCCATACATCCTGATTGGCTCACTTCGCATTCCTTAACCCTGGGCATCTTGTTACCCCGCATCCTTTTCCCCATCCTTGCCATGCTTTCTGAATTCCTTTGTCCTCTGTGAACTCACCACTATTAGACTGGCCCACATCTACATTACTGTAACTAATATTTGAACGAACTACTTTATATCACATTCGTCATTCCCTCCTTTTATCATTTCATGATAACCTATCTGTCCAATCCGTAGCTACGGCCCCTCATCTAAGAAGATTCATCACTGCATTTTCAATTCCTGTTGCAGCCCCCCGTCATCCGCTGCACCCTCGTGGATCCTAACAGCCAAGATTCTAGGGGCGTCTATCTGTTCCAGTGCACCCTGCATTTTACCCATCATACATTTAAGGATGGCCAGGCCCACAAAGGTGCAGCCGAGTGCCACTCCTAAATACATGGCCATATTTATCAACCAGTCCTTCCAACCCCCCGAATCCCCAGTTACCCCAAGAGCCAGGGTCCTGCATACCGTCCAGGTGATCCCGTATGCGATCCATAAATTTAGTGATGTTAGCGGTGAGGTCTTGAACTCCCATGATACACTTGCCCTGCACTATGGCGCATACCCCACCCTCACAGGCCAGAAGATAGTCAAGAGCATACCGGTTCTCCATTGCAAACAACCGCAGCTGAGACAATTCCTTGGTTATTGCCCCGAGGCCTCCCAAGGTTTCGTTTCCCAGGATGGTAAGGTCACAAATAAAATAATTCCTATCGCTGACCGCCAAGGAACCCCCCACATCCCCCAGTGTCAAGACGCTCAGAATTCCCCACCCGGCTGAGTGGCCCCGGTTGGATGCGAGAACCTGAGTTTTTTTCCAGTTCTCGCAGAATTCAGCTGAAACTGCCCGGTGTGCTAACTGATTATGCAGCATCCACGCAGAGGGGCAGGGGACTGTGGTAGGGACTAGAGTCCCGATAGCAATTTGGCGGGGAGATGGGGGTGACAAAACACTGGTCGCTGTGCCATTAAAAAAAATAGTATCCTTGCTCCGTGTACAGGTGAGCATCACAATCAGTATATCGGTTGCGTAGGGATCCCCCAGTAGCCCAGTTTATCCAGCTTTGGAACGCCCATTCGGGCCTCCCAGCAATGCGGAAAGCCCTGGTCCCAACAGTGATGTGAGAGACATTCGCCCAGCCACAAAGGAGCTGGAGGCCGGTGTTCAATGGAACGCAGGTGGTGTTGTAACAGATGCATTGGCCAGACGCCTGAGTGATATGACACCTCCTGTCCATACAGGTGGGGAACAGACATGTTCTCTTCGTTTCCACCTCTACCCGCAAACTGCCGAACCCGTCACTGCTGAGACAATTCTCGTACGACCGGGAGTCTCTATTGGGAGTGAAGTGGGTAGGGATGTATGCCCCCCACCGTTGTAGCCTATCATACTGTGAGTGGGAATTATCCCGAGGAAGGGGAAGGCAAATAGCCGGTGGTGCTGAACCCGGATCGAAGGAAGAATGGCGGTGGCTCAGAACGTTGACAATGAACCACCGTTTGGGGAGTGCCCCAAAGCGGTGAAACAGAAAATAACCTAGACACCGATGTGGGGTTCAGGTAGCAGACAACCCGTCCCTGGCCATACAAGCGGTGGTAGATCTGGTAGAAGAGATTCATACTACCCAGGTTTCCCTCATTCTGGGTCCTAAATGAATTAAGTATATCGCCTGATAACCTACGTTCTAGTTGTACTCCCCTTCTCACACGCTCCGTCCTCTCTCTAGTTCCCCTCTCTCTCTCACAACCTCTTCCTACCCTCTCCGCACGGTCTGACTTTACCTTTGTGGCACCAATCTGAACACATCCAAAATCAAATTTACATGCACTCCAAAAACAAGGCAATGTCCATGCAATGTTCCCTTCCCATCGCCGGGACTGGTGCAAATGCTTCATGAGTCCTGCATTGTCCGTTAATCTGATGACCTTCCACGAGTCGATACCCTGTCCTCTTATATGGGGGCAGCGAAGAACATCACCTCGGCATAAGTGAAATGTCCGTGTAGTTTGGTTGGGGTTACAGATGTAGATGATATTTCCCTTTTCCAATTCCGCCGCCGATGTCACTCCAAGCGAGGCGAGGCCGAAGATTACACAGGCGGTGCGCAGCCACCCCATCATGCTCCACACCTGTAAAACAGCGCTGGGGAAGGGAGGCAGGTTAATCTGTCCAAGAAAATGAGGCCCGTTACCAGAACTCAACTGAGCTGGTATGCCGTACCGGGGAATGATTTCTCACATCAGAACTTTAACCACAGTGGCAGCTTTATTATCGGTAGTCGGATACGCCTCAACCCATCTGCTGAACACATCCACAATGACCAAAACATATTTATAACATTGACACCTTTCCAACTCAATGTAATATATTTGGACTACTGGGCAACGGGGTTTGCCCCCTACCACAAGGGATACCTTTGCCGGTGTTATATTGCTGACAAATCAAACACCGATTACTGATACTCTGGGCCAGCCCCTGCATTTTAGGGTGCCACCAAGTGTCCAGCAACAAGTCCCCCGAGTCCCACAATGAGTTGCAAAGTGTACACATTCGATGACCCATAAAGCCAGTACCTCAGACATACAAGTCAGATGTGCTGGTGTGGTCCATAAAGAGGAAACAGAACCTAACCGCTTCCACATTTGTTTATTACTCTCAGGAGCGTCCTCCTATAACCTTATGACGTCTTGGATGGTTGGCATTGGCTTGTCAGAGGCAGAGCTATTTATAGTAGATCATTTAGTCTGACTTAACATTTTAGGCACCATCACTTGCTGAATTTGCGCAGCTGTCCGTGCTGCACAATCTGCTCGTTCATTCCCAACGTCAACTGGGGTCTTACCGTTTGTATGAGCAGCGCATTTAATGACGGAAATCTGCGCGGGCATAAGGAGGGCCTGCAGTAGGTCATTAACTAAACCCCGGTGGGATATTTCCGTGCCGGCCGAGGTAAGGAATCCCCTATTCTTCCAGAGCTGTGGGTTGACATATCCCAAAACGTCACGTCCCAGGTGATGCTGAAGTCGAGTGTTAATCGTTTCAGGGACCTCAAAATATTTTATGGAAGAGCTGGCTGGCATGACTTGAAGTGCGTACTCTGTTGGGTATGAATGATCCACTGCCCTCCTTACCATAGGCCCCAGATCCTTGGCATGGTACTGGACGTGGACCTGACGTGTAACATGAGGGCCTACAGAAGCTGACTGTGGCCATAAATGTGGTGGTATTGTAACAAAATCGGCTGTACCTTCTTTTCCCGTGACTGTGGCTGTAATCTTGACTGGCCATTCGGTCCCAATTAACGGCCGGTATTTGTCCTCCAACTCCCTGTTCTGTCCGGTTCTGTCATAGGCCAGGGTAACGTGGTGCAGTGAATGTTCAATGTCTAACGTCCACCACTGGGGAGTGATAGAAATATAGCACTGTTGTCTCATCCTCCATGATTGTACCATTCCCCCGTCGTCTCCGCACTCTAGCTGTAGCTGTAAGATGCACAGTAAATCTTGGGCCAACAAGTTACAGTCCAATCCAGTAGTCACCACAAACTGATGATCTGTAGACTTATTCTCATAAGTGACTGTCACAGGTTCAGAAATAGGATACTCACACACCTGTCCTTGGAACCCTGACAAATGCTGGGTGTGGTCGGATAGTGGTAGTCGAAGTTCTGATTGCACCGAAGACATGGCTGCTCCAGTGTCGATTACAAATGGGTAATGTTGATCTCCTATCTGCAGAGAGATAATAGGTTCCCTGTCCGATTGGAGAGTCCTTATGACTAAATTAGCTAGTCAATCTTGTATTGGGAAAGGGTTTGCCTGGGAGAAGTCGGTGTACCTCGTCTGTCCTCCCCTTGGTGGGTACCCCCTCCTTTGGGTCAGGTAGTCTCCTTCTGCTGCCCGTTTTTTTAAAGGGGCATTCCTGATGCCAGTGATCTGCATGGCCACAATTAAAACATGCATTGTTCCCTCTATATCTGCCGCTGGTTGGGGTCTCAGATCATCCTTTTTCATTACATGCTTAGTCTTAATCATTGTAACTAAGCCTCCCTCCTGGCCTACACCCTTCTTCCAATAAAATCTGACTGCCCAGGCCATCAGGGAAGGATCGTTCTCTGTCCAATTCATGTTATCACATTTCACAGCAGTAGCCACGGAAGGTGGTAGGCAATGCATTAACATAGCACAATATTGAGGGGAATTCTGACCATTTTGGTATGGCAAGTCGCCTGACTGCCCACGGTAGACTTCATTAAAACGTTCCAGAATTTCCTCTGGCTCTTCAGTCTTTTTAGGTTTGAGGTCTAAGATAGCAGAGATGTTTATGGGCTTTTGAAATGTGGCATTCAACGCATTCAGGATTTGTGCCCGTCTATCATCGTCCAAAGCATGGGCTTGCTGAAGTGCGGCGTGGCTAGCATAATTCAAGTGGTTGAGGTAACTGCGGTACTCTGCTGGGGTTAAAAGCTGCTGGACTAGGGCCCAGAGGCTCCTTGAATCAGCTTGATAAACTGAGATGGTAGTTCTCAGATAGTCCACGAAAGCAGCAGGAGATTTCTTCCTGTCTGGGATTGCAGCCAGAATAGCCATCATCTCACTGGGTCTCCATGGGAAATAAATGTCTATCATGGGCTGGGCTGCTGCTGTTGCAGCATCAGGGTTGGGTATTTTCCTAATCGGCCACTGTCTCAGAGTCTCACTAGGGGGCGCTTTAGTGGATTCCTCTGGCTCTTCAAAGACTTTGACGTCCTTCCCTTCCACTAGGGGGAGCTATGGCTCCTCAGAACCATTCCCGTCCTCTCTATTTGTCCTCATACTTTTCTGTCCTACCATATCGGTCTTAAGGGATCTAGGTGGTATGCGTAATTGTTCCGGGATAGGATCAGGCCCCTCTCTCATTGTCCGAGATCGGGTCCTAGAGCTAACTGGGCTTGTGGAACAGCGCTCCCCTTATCTAACAGACGGTGAAGGTGCTGAAATAGGGCCCAAACTATTAACCGAAGGGGCTGGAGAGGCTTGCATGATTTGAATCTGGGGAGCAGTGACTGGACATAAATTATGATACCCTGGTGGTTCTGGAATTAGTGCAGACAATGCTACTGGTGCAGTCGGGACTCTACCCGACATAGTCCAATTCTCTAGGTCATCATCTGCATCTCTCAATGCAAGGCCAGCCATTGAACTACGTAGCCCATTTTTAAAACTCGAGTCTACCCTCTCTTTAATTGCACGTTTTTTTAATGCACATTCCTTTTTCAAGATCTCCAGAGTTTTCTGGTTCCCCCCTTCACTAATTGGAATCCCCATTTTAAGGGCATTTTCTTGCCAACTTGATAACATAATCTTATCCCTCTCCTCTTGATAATATTGTCTCGATAATCCAATTAATTCTCTTGCTTTCAGACTTTGGCTCTTTTTAAAACATTTATTTGCCTATTTATAACCAATGGCAATTTTTTTTGCTACTTGGCAAAGTTATTTAAAAAGGTTTTAACAGTTTTCTTTTAAAACTTAAAATGTTTGAAAATTCAAATTGAATTACTGCAAACTGCAAGCTTAGTTCTGATCTCAACTCAGAACTGAATTTAAGATTTGCTTAACACAAACTTGTATAACTTTTACAACTTAATTAATTCTTTATCTTAACAATTTTTCTTTTAACAAATTTTTCTTACATTTACAAAAATGTTGGCTGCTATCAATGAGGGAGCAGTTAGCTGCGGTGATTTATACCGGAGCAAAGTCAACTGTCATCTCCAGATTTACACTTTTTAAAATGGTGTCAGTGAGTTTCTTTAAGCTTCTATTAATTAACAAATAAAATGAAACAAACATTATTTCAAGTAATTCAAACTTAAGATTCTGGCAATTTCAATCAATTGCTTGCTAAAATAATTAACTTTTATCAAAGAGGTGGAGAAATCCACTGGTTTCCTTTAATTAATTCAAAACTTTGCTGGAGTTTCACTGACTCGAAAGAAAGGTATCCGATTACACCACAAGCTGCTGCTGTTATCTCAAGGCCCGTGTGAGAAGCACTGTTTGTAGTCTTTAACTTTGGCTGCTGTTAACCCTTTGAGAGACTTCCGCTTTAACTAACATGCAGCATCCAGTTTGTTTTGAAATTTATCCAAGCAATTCCCCATAATCTCTAACTAGTCCTCAAGACTGTGTTTCTCGCCACTACAGTCCAAGGATACAATTTTAGCTTAATCAACTATAGTTTTAGAAACACTTTCGTGGAACTGAACCATCCTTCCGATGTCCCATCAGTTCATCAAAAACACACACATTCCTCTGTGAACTCACCACTATTAGACTGGCGCACATCTACATTACTGTAACTAATATTTGAACTAACTACTTTATATCACATTCGTCAATACCAGCAGAACCCCACTGAAGATCCAGCATTTTAGAGTAAACCTCTATCCAGCCTCTTACCTGGGTACCCAGATCAGTGAGCAGGGCTCAGGGTAAGGACACCCAAAGCTGGGAGTTTCAGTGCTCTTGGCACAGAGCGCATCGCACTGAAGCCCAGGCCAGACCTCCTCAGTGCAAGACAGCCTCCTGAAGATGGCCAAGGCTGGTTCGCCTTGATGCAAGTGGACCACCTGAAGATGAGAGGAACTTTTACTTTTATCAATAAAAATGTATTAGGGTGCCATGGTGGCAGTCGTTAGCATTGCTGCCTCACAGCGCCAGGGACCTGGGTTCAATTCCGGCCTTGGTTGACTGTCTGTGCGGAGTTTGCACTTTCTCCCCGTGCCTGCGTGGGTTTTCTCAGGGTGCTCCGGTTTCCTCCCACAGTCCAAAGATGTGCTGATTAGGTGGATTGGCCATGATAAATTGCCCCTCAGTGTCCAAAGATGTGCAGTTTAGGTGGATTGGCCATGCTAAATTGCCCCTTAAGGTCCAAAGATGTGCAGGTTAGGTGGGGTTTTGGAGATAGGGCAGGGAGTGGGCCGAGGTAGAGTCCTCTTTCGGAGGATCGGTGCAGGCTCGATAGGCCAAATGCACCGATGGAATTCTATGATTCTTACAAAGTCTCCATCATTTTGCTTCTCATACAGAAAACCCAACATATTCATCCCTACCTCGCCATTTGCACCTCTTTAACTGGTCACTTCTTTGAGACAGAAAACCCTGAAGACTAAAAGCTCTTCCGTGGGATTCTCCATCGGCGGGATCCTCCGCCTGGCCAGCAGCGCACCCACGGGAAACCCCATTGGCCGACTGGAGCAACGGAGAATCCCGCAGCCGGAAAACGGGGCTGGCAGGACGAAGAATCCCGCCCCATGTTTTCTGACTGCCGTCCTTCATTTCCATGAATGTCAGTAGTACCAACAGCTGGCATCACTTCCAACAAGCCCCTCTGTCAATGCAGCATGACCCCTGCTGCAACTGGGTTTTGCAACACTTACCCCAGTTCACCACCAGACTCATCAGCCTTGCCTCAACAAATTCCACTGGTTTCCCAGTCTCCTAACACCTCAAGTTCTCATCCTTGTTTTCTATTCCTTCCATTCCCTGGGTGGGATTCTCCCCTACCTGGCGGGGCGGGGGGTCCCGGCGGGATAGAGTGTCGTGAACCACTCTGGCGTCGGGCCGCCCCAAAGGTGCGGATTTCTCCGCATCTTTCGGGGCCAAGCCCTCACCCTTAGGGGCTAGGCCCGCACCGGAGTGGTTGCCGTCCCGCCGGCTGGCGTGGAAGGCCTTTGGCGCTACGCCAGCCGGTGGCCGAAGGGACTCTGTCGGCCGGCGGAAGTCCGTGCATGCGCGGGAGCGGCGGCAGCTGCTGACGTCATCCCCGCGCATGTGCATGGGTCGCCTCTGCGTCGGCCATCGCGGACGCTATGGCCGACGCGGAGCGGAAAGAGTGCCCCCACGGCACAGGCCCGCCCGCAGATCAGTGGGCTCCGATCGCGGGCCAGGGGGGCACCCCCCCCGGGGCCAGATCGCCCCCCCCCAGGACCCCGGAGCCCACCCACGCCGCCAGGTCCCGCCGGTAAGGGAGGTGGTTTAATTCACGCCGGCGGGACCGGCATTACAGCAGCGGGACTTCGGCCCATCGCGGGCCGGAGAATCGCCGGGGGGCACCCGCCGACTGGCGCGATTCCCGCCCCGCTGAATCTACGGTGCCGGAGAATTCGGCGGCCGGCGGGGGCGGGATTCATGACGCCCCCCCCCGGCGATTCTCCGACCCGGCGGGGGGGTCGGAGAATCCCAGCCAGATCTCTGTAACCCCTTCCAGCCTGAAAACCATTCCCAGAACATTCCATTGCTCTGATTCTGATCTTCTGCATTCCTTCTGGAATTCCCTCTGGAATTCCCTCCTCTGTCTCTTCATTTCTCCTATTCCTTTCAGATCCTTTTTAGGACCCATTTGTTTATCCCTCCTGACAGTTCTTTCTTTCACTCAGTGTTAATTTTGCTCCCTTACATCAGTTTGAAGCACCTTAAGCTGTTTAGATGTTAAAGGCCATGTATAAATATATATTGCACTTCTTGTTGAACCAATAAAGCTAACCTTTAAATTCAGCGATTCGAGTACTATCAACCATGCCAAGTTGACTCTGGCTTGAAGTGCTCCCGGGTTGGAAGTGCACAGTCGGGGGAATACCCAGCTACATGAAACTGCAAAGCAGCCCTGGACGTTTAAATTCTCATTGTGGGGGTGGAGTGTTTAGGGAGTTGCGCCCACTGACCCTGGAATCAGCTTAGTGACATCAAAGGGGTTGTCATTATGGAGACTGGCTGGCTGATAGGCCGTAACAGCAAAAAATAGCCCTCAAACCCGCTCACCCACATACTCCCATGTCCCATCCATGCCACCTCATACTCCCCTCCATCCTCCATTGACCCCTTATGGCAGTTATGCCAATTTATGTCCCTCTTCCACCCAATGGCCTTTTATAGCCGCAGTGCCAACCTATACCTGTGCTGGGAATAGTTGTCAACCATGGTTTGGTTCGTAGCATTCTCACTTCTAAAGTTGAGGTTTGAAGGCTCAAATCCTGCTCCAGGACCTGAGCACTGTAGCCACCTAAATTGGCCAACTCCCGATTTAAAAGGGCGAACGGCAAAGGCTGATGGGAAAGTCAGCCAACAAGACAGAAACCAGCAGCTGCAGGTTTGCTGCGTATTTACCTCTGCAAAGGCCAGACAACATCGATACCAGCGGCCGTCAGCATAACAAAGTAGCAGCCATCTGCATACTGATGAGCAATCCCCGGGAACAATAAGTAACATTTTGGACACACAAAGCAAAGCCAGACTCCTCGGCACCAGCAGGAGCCAAAACAAAGGAGGTGAACGAGCACCTCAAGACTGCCCATCGATCAGGGAACCGCTCCAGTATTGGAGAAAATCGAACCAAGCGATTGGGACAAAGTCCAGTCACTTGGGACCAGGTACAGGGTCCGCCCCGAAAGGCGGGAAGGCCCTGGGGATTTTAAGAGTTGAGCCCCAAGTTCAAATCGCTCTCTTCTTCACCTCTGCGTCCTGCCCGGGTCACCCAGCAACACGGACCAACATTGACCGTGACCGGTGCAGTGACGACCGACAGAAGTAAGTCTTAATTCAACGCTCGCTGCGAGATAGGCGCTCCTAGCTACCAATCCGTACCAACGTCGAATCCCGCAGACTCAGAACCCGAACGAAAGGCCATTTGTTCCCCTGATCTGGTGGTCCAGTCCGAAGTTAAGTATAGGCCCGTTAGTTGTAGAAGTAGCTTAGACGTAGAATTTGTGCATGAGTAGCGATTACTGTGTATAATAAATGTGCTTTGATTTAAATCTTACTAATCGGTGTATTGGGTTCTTGATCATTACTCGGACTTGAAACTCGTGGCGGTATCATAAAGATACCTGGCGACTTGAGAGCAAAGGTAATTAAACAGAGCAATTGAACCAAGGAGAAAATCAGCAACAGCACAAAAAAATAATACTGACAGTCCAGTGTAGCACTGAGGAAATGCTGCATTGTTAATGGTGCCATTTTTCCTGTGAGGTGCTAAATTGAAGCAATATCTGCCCTCTAATGTGGACATAAAAGATCCCATGATGCTATTTGAAGATGAGCAGGGAAGTTATCTCTGGTATGAAAGAGAAAATGCTGGAAAATCTCAGCAGGTCTGGCAGCATCTGTAGGGAGAGAAAAGAGCTAACGTTTCGAGTCCGATGACTCTTTGTCAAAGTTAACAGGCAGAGAAAGTGGGAAATATTTATACTGCGGAGCGAGAATGAAAGATGAGTCATAGCCACAGAAACCCATGGAAACTGGGTGCTAATGGCCACAGAAACCAAGGGGAAAGAGTGCTAAGTTATCTCTGGCAACCTGGCCAATATTTATTACCCTACTTTCAGAGAATAAGAGGTGATCCCGTCATTATGACAATGCTGATGGTGGGGCCCAGCAGTGTGAAGGTTTGCTGTCGTATTTCCTCCTTTACAACAATAACTGCACCTTATTTATTAGCTGTGAAGTTATTCAGGGCATCCTGAGCTTATGGAAATGACAAATGTAAGTTTTCCTTTTGAGAATATCCTAACCGACCTAATGAATCAGTTACATTGGAATGACTCTCTGACCATGGTGCAGGGCGGGGGGGGGGGGGGGGGGGGGGGGGGGGCACTGCTGGGTCAATTATAAACTCTGCAAAATCTGCAGAATACAACCAACTCTCACCTGAAAATGACATCATTCAAATCATCTGATAATTGTTACTACTGGACAGTTATGTCCCAGAGCGGAAACCGGCTCCCTAGATTGTAGCTTTAATTTTTGTTTAGAGGTGTGGATGAGCAGAGTCACAGGACTACCAATTAACTTTTAACAAAAGAATAAAACATATATTAAACAAGAAAAGCTTAACTATAACACATTGGGGGCGATTCTCCAGAGAATCGCCTCAACCGCGCCACGAAGCCCCCACGCCGGCGCGCGATTCTCTGAGGTGTGGAGAATCGGCACGTTTGGTGCGGCGCGGGCCGCTGGAATTGGCGGGCCGCCGATTCTCCGGCCCGGATGGGCCAAGCGGCCGCGCCATTACGACAGAGTCCCGCCTGCGCCGTTCACTCCTGGTCGCTGCCGGCGGGAACTCTGCAGGAACGGTCGGGGGGGAGCCTGTGGGGGGGAGGGGGGGCTCCTTCACCGGGGGGGGGGGGGGGGTCACCCGATGGGGTCTGGCCCGCGATCGGGGCCCACCGATCGGCGGGCCGGCCTCTCCCCCCCTGGGCCTACTTTGTTGCGCGTCCGGCCCCAGAACCCCCGGGCCATGTTGGTCGGGGCTGGCGCGCTAAAGAAGTCCCCCGCGCATTTGCAGGTTGGCGCGGTGCCCATTTGGCACGGCATAAGGAGGCTGGGGCGGTGTGAACCGCTCCAGCGCCGTGCTGGCCCCCTGTGGGCCCAACTTGGCCACACACTTGCGAACACTTGGCCCAATATTGTAGAATCGCCCCCATTATTTCCTTATCCCAGCTATAACTTTACAGACATACACAGATTTGTAAGGATAACGCAAGTTGCAGAATATATCTTTGACTCTAATGTTCTCAGAAAGTCCATTAATGCAATGGCCGAAATGTGGTTCGACACACCCCACTCTGAAACCAAGCGACAGACGCCACCCAATACAACTTCTGTAGGTTTCTCATCAAATCCCCCCAGATTGTCACATTGTGAGCCAATTGGTCTCACTGGAGCTCTGGCTTTTACAAGAAGGTTTCCAATCTTTGTTCTCAAAGAACACATTTTGAAATCTTCTCCCACACAATGTTTTCTCTCAGGTACATTCACAAAGGATCCAAATCCAGGATTTCAATCTCTCCTTTTGGCATTCCTCTATCCTGGGTCAAAATATGCATTCAAGCTTCCACGCAATCTCTCAGGTACCCAGAACACCACTGCTTCACAGGCTGTATGTGCGCAATAAAGTCTGGTTTGGGGCACATTTGGCAAGAGTTTTGTGATGGTTGCGTTGGCGAGTTCACAGCCCCTATTCAATGGCACTTAATGCCAAGAATGATCCCCCACAGGATTCTCGACATTAAATGGCTCCCTCGCAGTCTGATTTGCTCAACTTGCACCTTTGCAACTCGCTGCTAACAAGGGGAGCTGCTTTTAAGTGCTTCCTCACCAGCACTCCCACTCAAAACACAAGCGTGGCAGCGCGCAGACCTGCTCCTCGCTTTGGGGATGCCGACCTCACAAGGCTTCTCAACGCTGTGGGTGAGAGTTCACTGTTCTCCTGAAGAGGTTGGAGGATCAGCAGCAGGGTCAGCAAGGCTGCCTAGGATGCAGTGGCTGCGGCTGTCAGTGCAAGCAGGATGATAATGGAAGACCGTGGTCCAATGTCAGAAATTTAAAGGCCAGGAGATTTAAATGCCTTGACAGCTCGATAGTTCTAATGAGCTTATCCACTTTTTAATGCACATCCATATTTACTTTTAACTCTCCCAAAGGTCACTTGACTTCTTTGAAAGTGCACCGTACCTCTCGCAAGGGACATCATGCCTTTCCCAAAGGGCACTTTAGCTTTCCCAAATATGTCCCTGATCTATCCAAAAAGGTACCGTATCTCTCCAAAGATCTCTGCTAGCTTTAGACTTTCTCCTGTTTAAAATGAGCATGTTGTGTTTTGGACATCCCACTAAAATTGGATCAGACTGAAGGCAGCTGCACTTTAACCTGTGCAGCCAGCTCTGTGAATCATGGATGTGCAAACGACAACCCTGTCCCGTTCCCCCTCCTCATGAAAGTGGCTGGTGCCGGGTTCAGAGTTGGGACTTCTGAAATCTGGCCTCCGACACCATTTTGGATAAGCCAGAGATACTCTCCAGTGTTGTGAATATTCAGGCCTCTGTTGGAAATACAAGTGGGGTGATAGTATACTGCATTGGAAACACATTTCTCTCACTGTTCTACCTGAATCTATTTAGAATATGGGAGCACATCAATGAACGAGGGAGAAATTAAGTCATATTTACACCAAAAAATATCAGAGATTTATTAGTCACTGCGTTTACAACATTAATCTTTCTATTTGTGGATTTGATTTCCAATACCTTGCAATGCAGTTAAAGGAGCTATCCATTTGGAGAGTCTTAAAGTCAGTCCCATATGCAACAGACCAGGATTTGTTTTGGGTGTGACAGGTACCATACTAACTTTACCCACTGTCAGATATCTACTTGTCATAGTGCGATCACTATTCTTGCTTCAGTTTTTGTGCAGTTCAGTTGGTGTTGCAATGTATTTTCTCTGAGCACAATCACATTGACATGTGCACCACTCTTGGTCAGATTGTCATTAAGTTTTTCCAGCTCCGTGCTGGGAACCCAGCCAGCGAGCTGGACACTTTTACCCAACCCAGTGGCTAAGAATCGTCCATCATGGGTTGTTAGGAAGCTTGGCCACTCTTGGGTAGGTTGTGACTCCTCTGAGTCGAAAGCTTCCGTTCAAGACCCACTGCAGGGCTTGAGCCAAACGTTCCCGTTGACACTTCAGCGTTGGAGGTGCTGTTCTTTTGATTAGACATTAACCCGGGAGCTCATCTACCTGCCTGAGAGGCTGCAAATAAGATCCCTTGGCCACTATTTTGAAGAAGAGCAGGAGAGTTCTCCCCTGTGTCCTGGCCAATATTCATCCCTCAATCAATATCACAGCAACTTATTATCTGCTCATTATCATATTTCTCTTTGTGGGATCTTGCTGTGCAGAATAGGAGTGCCACATTACGACATTGCAAACTTTCAAAAGCTTTGAGGTGGTCATGAAAGTGATATGTGAATAAAAATCTTTCTTTCTCCCATCTCCACTTTCTACTTCACACAGAGTCACCTTTCCTGAAATTCCATCCTTCCCCTTCAAACACCCTGCGTCACTCCCACCAACCCTCCTCCCCTTTCACTCCATAGCTCACAGAGGCAGACTCCAGCTGAGATACAGGGGAAGTCAGCATTGCCTCTTTAAACTTCAGGGAGTAGCATTATTGACTTTCAAAACACGCAACAGCTCCAGTCTGAGTAAATTAAACCTAGACTCAGCGATAAATGCGTATTGATTCGCCAGGCAGTTTACAATCCTCCCAGGCCTGTGAGAATACTCCTGCCCCACATCAATAACCATAACAAGGTTACTGTTTTTCAGTTTATTCACTGGCTACCAGTCCAACTGTTGCGTTAACAATACCTTCTAAAAACACTTGGATTTATGTCCTGTGAGAAGAGAACAGCAAAAAAGAAACCCCTTTCTTACAGCTTATCAAGTTGAGGGATGACAATGCAGGAGGTTGAATGAAGCATCGTATTCTGCACTGCACAGTCAGCACTAACTCCCGCCTTTAGCCAAAGGACCAGCCAAATAAAAAGGCTGACACCTCCCTATTGCCTCTGCAGACCAGATATTTCCAGGTCACAGACCGCTGACGCTAACTGCACAAAGTCACTTAGGCATCCCGATTGAAATGGGATCATCGAAGGAAGAATAAACGTTTCTAAACTGGCCCCATTTCTGTGTAATTTTTCAACTTTCTGTAGATATGTGCATCCAAACCTGAATATCGACCAAATCCGCTACAACCTGGCTCATGCATCACTCACAAGACGGGAGTTTAACAATCAAGTTAGATTACGGGGTTGTGGGTATAGGGCAGAGTGGATGGGTGCAGACTCGGTGGGCCAAATGGCCTCTTTCTGCACTCTATGATTCTATAGTACCTTTCACGACCTCAGCAAAATAATTTACATTCAATGAAGCCAATGCCAAAATGTAGGAGACGTTGCGCAGGGCTAAATCGCTGGCTTTGAAAGCAGACCAAGGCAGGCCAGCAGCACGGTTCAATGCCCGTACCAGCCTCCCCGAACAGGCACCGGAATGTGGCGACTAGGGGCTTTTCACAGTAACTTCATTTGAAGCCTACTTGTGACAATAAGCGATTTCCATTCCATTTACAGCTAATTTGCACACAGTGAGGTCCCCAAAACAGCAATGGTAATCTCCAAATGATTTGTCTTTCAACAATGTTGGTTGAGACACAGAAATTGGCAAGGATACCCAGGGAAAACTGCCCTGCAGCTCTGTGAGGTAGCACCTGCAGGATTATCGTATACTACACCTGTGGGTTGAATGTTTCATCTGAAAGACAGTGCAGCCACAGTGTCATTCTTTAATCACTTTGGAGCATTCCATTTCACGTTTCCCTTCATTTTATTCTCATAGCAGTCAAACAACGACAGAAACCATGTGAATTTGAGATGTGTTTGAAGAGCATTTGAGATGCCAATGGTTGGATAGCACTGAATTATGAACGGCATTTGAGAATGGAAGGCAGCGTAATGATAAATTACTAAGTGATAGGACATACATTTGTTGACATTATTTCCGACACAGATAATTCACTGAATTGTGAAACATGGGGGACCATAAAGAGAACAGGACGATTTTTCCCGGATTACTGCAAGACACCAACTTGTGGCTAAATCAAGTACTGACAGGTCGAGGATCAGGCAGCTGGCTTTACATCACAGGAATGGAATCACACATGAAAGATGCGGGTGCGGTAGGGGGAAACTTAAGGCTGCGATGTCGGTATAGAAAATAGATCTAAAAGACGATAGGTTCAATGATCTGCAGCATAGAAAAGATATTTTTTCCAGACATTAAGGATTCTTATATTACATTTTCTTCCATTCTTTACTCATGCATGTTTGTGAAGATTAATAGGAAATCCTGATGATATGAAGCAATGGATAAGTGTTGGAAGGTTTTGTAAAGACAGTATAAGTCCACGTTTCGGAGATAACTCTTCATCGAACAATGGCGTGCAGTGCCCAGAGGTAGACTCAAAACACGGACAGCTCGAAAGAGACCTCAAATAGCATGAAATAATTACGTTCACTCGGGAGATTTGAGCATAGAAATGGCTTTATTAGAACCATATTGGTCCTCTGGCTCACTGGGGGTGACTCTGACATTAGCCAATGCTGTAAAATAGGAAGTAGCGATTCAGCCCCCAGTTTATAGAGTCGAAGATGTTTACAGCACGGAAACGGGCCCTTTGGCCGAGCTTGTCCATGCCGCCTTATACATCTCCCTATATTCAGGAGAGGTGTAAGACTAGCACGTGATTGTTACCATCCAAATTACGCTACCAGCCAAAGGCAAAACGGCATTCAGTGAAAATTAACAATCTGAGGTGGTTGGAACAGATTTCCCCCCCCCTGGTTTGTGGTTTTAGTTGCATCATCCAGATTCAATGGGAAGATTGTTGAACAAAGGTTAGTGTCCTTTCTGTAGCCATCCCCACAAGCATTCAGACAAAACTCAGACAAAATCAACTTCGATCGACTGGATATTGTGTCCCAGTGGCTGAAAACCATCTCCCCCACCAGGCCCTGTTTTCTCAATCCTCAAAAGACCTATTTTCCAGGGGAGAGCAAGGGAAAGACATCAGAAATTCTGAAACTCCCCTTGAGGCCCGGCAGCATTCATATTAATGAGTGGGAGGAGCTTGCTACCAATTATTCAAAATGGCAACAGCTTGTCCATCAAGTTTGGGTGTGAAATCTGCCAATCAGGATAAGAGCTCAGCATTTAGGACTGAAATGAAGAGATTATTTCATTCAAATTCAGGTGGCCGTGGATGCTCATCAGCTGAGCACATTTACGACTGAGGTCGATAACCTTTGGACTCTAAGGCAATGAAGCTGGAGTTGAATTGAAGATCAGTATTGATTTTATTGAGTGGCAACACAGGCTCGAATGGCCGACCCTTTTTATGTTTGCTGTCTAGGTTTATTCGTGGATAGTGACTGCTTGGGACAAAGTGCTGGAAGAGGGAGAGTGAGAGGAGAGAAATTAAGAGACAGCAGCTGGCAAGGAAAGAAAAGCATGCACTTAAGGGGGAGGGGGAGCAACCCCAAGGCGTGGTCCACATAGGTACCAATGACATAGGTAGGAAAAGGGATAGGGATGTAAGGCAGGAATTCAGGGAGTTAGGGTGGAAACCTAGGTCTAGGACAAACAGAGTTATTATCTCTGGGTTGTTACCCGTGCCACGTGCTAGAGAGATGAGGAATAGGGAGAGAGAGGAGTTGAACACGTGGCTACAGGGATGGTGCAGGAGGGAGGGTTTCAGATTCCTGGATAATTGGGGCTCATTCTGGGGTAGGTGGGACCTCTACAAACGGGATGGTATACACCTGGACCAGAGGGGTACCAATTTCCTGGGGGGGATATTTGCTAATGCTCTTCGGGAGGATTTAAACTAGTTCAGCAGGGTATTGGGAACCTGAACTGTAGCTCCAATATACAGGAGGTTGAGAGTAGTGAGTTCATGGGTAAGGTTTCAAAGTTGCAGGAGTGTACCGGCAGACAGGAAGGTGGTTTAAAGTGTGTCTACTTCAATGCCAGGAGCATCCGGAATAAGGTGGGTGAACTTGCGGCATGGGTTGGTACCTGGGACTTCGATGTTGTGGCCATCTCGGAGACATGGGTAGAGCAGGGACAGGAATGGTTGTTGCAGATGCCGTGGTTTAGATATTTCAGTAAGCTCAGGGAAGGTGGTAAAAGAGGGGGAGGGGTGGCATTGTTAGTCAAGGACAGTATTACGGTGGCAGAAAGAACGTTTGATGAGGACTCGTCTACTGAGGTAGTTTGGGCTGAGGTTAGAAACAGGAAAGGAGAGGTCACCCTGTGAGGGGTTTTCTATAGTCCTCTGAAAAGTTCCAGAGATGTAGAGGAAAGGATTGCAAAGATGATTCTGGATAGGAGCGAAAGCAACAGGGTAGATGTTATGGGGGACTTTAACTTTCCAAATATTGACTGGAAAAGCGATAGTTCGAGTACTTTAGATGGGTCCGATTTTGTCCAATGTGTACAGGAGGGTTTCCTGACGCAATATGTAGATAGGCCAACGAGAGGCGAAGCCATATTGGATTTGGTACTGGGTAATGAACCAGGACAGGTGTTAGATTTGGAGGTAGGTGAGCACTTTGGATATAGTGACCACAATTCGATTATGTTTACTTTAGTGATGGAAAGGGATAGGAATATACCGCAGGGCAAGAGTTATATCTGGGGGAAAGGCAATTATGATGCGATGAGGCAAGACTTAGGATGCATTGGATGGAGAGGAAAACTGCAGGGGATGGGCACAATGGAAATATGGAGCTTGTTCAAGGAACAGCTACTGCGTGTCCTTGATAAGTATGTACCTGTCAGGCAGGGAGGATGTGGTCGAGTGAAGGAACCGTGGTTTACTAAAGCAGTTGAAACACTTGTCAAGAGGAAGAAGGAGGCTTATGTAAAGAGCAGACGTGAAGGTTCAGTGAGGCCGCTCGAGAGTTACAAGTTAGCAAGGAACGATCGAAAGAGAGAGCTAAGAAGAGCCAGGAGGGGACATGAGAAGTCTTTGGCAGGTAGGATCAAGGATAACCCTAAAGCTTTATGTCAGGAATAAAAGAATGACTAGCGTAAGAGTAGGGCCAGTCAAGGACAGTAGTGGGAAGTTGTGCGTGGAGTCCGAGGAGATAGGAGAGGTGCTAAATGAATATTTTTCATCAGTATTCACACAGGAAAAGGACAACGTTGTTGAGGAGAATACTGAGATACAGGCTACTAGACTAGAAGGGCTTGAGGTTCATAAGGAGGAGCTTTTAGCAATTCTGGAAAGTGTGAAAATAGATAAGTCCCCTGGGACGGATGGGATTTATCCTAGGATTCTCTGGGAAACTAGGGAGGAGATTGCTGAGACTTTGGCTTTGATCTTTAAGTCATCCTTGTCTACAGGAATAGTGCCAGAAGACTGGAGGATAGCAAATGTTGTCCCCTTGTTCAAGAAGGGGAGTAGAGACAACCTCGGTAACTATAGACCAGTGAGTCTTACTTCTGTTGTGGGCAAAGTCTTGGAAAGGTTTATAAGAGATAGGGTGTATAATCATCTGGAAAGGAATAATTTGATTAGAGATAGTCAACACGGTTTTGTGAAGGGTAGGTCATACCTCACAAACCTTATTGAGTTCTTTGAGAAGGTGACCAAACAGGTGGATGAGGGTAAAGCAGTTAATGTGGTGTACATGGATTTCAGTAAAGCGTTTGATAAGGTTCCCCACGGTAGGTTATTGCAGAAAATACGGAGGCATGGGATTCAGGATGATTTAGCAGTTTGGATCAGAAATTGGCTAGCTGGAAGAAGACAAAGGGTGGTGGTTGATGGGAAATGTTCAGACTGGAGTCCAGTTACTAGTGGTGTACCACAAGGATCTGTTTTGGGGCCACTGCTGTTTGTCATTTTTATAAATGACCTGGAGGGCGTAGAAGGATGGGTGAGTAAATTTGCAGATGACACTAAAGTCGGTGGAGACAGTGCAGAAGGATGTTACAAGTTACAGAGGGACATAGATAAGCTGCAGAGCTGGGCTGAGAGGTGGCAAATGGAATTTAATGCAGAAAAGTGTGAGGTGATTCATTTTGGAAGGAATAACAGGAAGACTGAGTACTGGGCTAATGGTAAGATTCTTGGCAGTGTGGATGAGCAGGGAGATCTCGGTGTCCATGTACATCGATCCCTGAAAGTTGCCACCCAGGTTGTGAGGGTTGTTAAGAAGGCGTACGATGTATTAGCTTTTATTGGTAGAGGGATTGAGTTTCGGAGCCATGAGGTCATGTTGCAGCTGTACAAAACTCTGGTGCGGCCGCATTTGGAGTATTGCGTGGAATTCTGATCGCCGCATTATAGGAAGGATGTGGAAGCATTGGAAAGGGTGCAGAGGAGATTTACCAGAATGTTGCCTGGTATGGAGGGAAGATCTTATGAGGGAAGGCTGAGGGACTTGAAGCTGTTTTCCTTAGAGAGAAGAAGGTTAAGAGGTGACTTAATTGATGCATACAAGATGATCAGAGGATTTGATAGGGTGGCCAGTGAGAGCCTTTTTCCTCGGATGGTGATGTCTAGCACGAGGGGACATAGCTTTAAATTGAGGGGAGATAGATGTAGGACAGATGTCAGAGGCAGGTTCTTTACTCAGAGAGTAGTAAGGGTGTGGAATGTCCTGCCTGCAACAGTAGTGGACTCGCCAACATTAAGGGCATTCAAATGGTCATTGGATAGACATGTGGACGATAAGGGAATAGTGTAGATGGGCTTTAGAGTGGTTTCACAGGTCGGCGCAAAATCGAGAGCCGAAGGGCCTGTACTGCGCTGTAACGTTCTATGTTCTATGTTCTTTACCGAGTATTGTGGCATTTTGTATCAGCAGTACTGGCCTGTGCTGAAATCCCTCATTCTGAAGAGTGTGGGAGCCCTCTGTTGGTCATCCCTGCAACTGCATTGCCAGGATACTGTGGGAGCAATCTTAGTGAAAACTGAGAAGAACAGTACAGTGAGGGAATAGTTATAGAACATAGAAAATACAGCACAGAACAGGCCCTTTTGCCCACGATGTTGTGCCGAACTTTTGTCCGAGATTAAGAACAAATTAATCTACACCCCATTATTCTACCATAATCCATGTGCCTATCCAATAGCTGCTTGAAACACCGAATGTTTCCGACTCAACTACTTCCACAGGCAGTGCATCTTGAATCAATGCTTAAACATTCATTCCTCCTCCTCCACCAGTATACTTGATGGGCTAAATGGCCTACTTCTGCTCCAAGTCTTGTAGTCTACTATGGCTGTGATGTGTGCCATCTTCAAGCTGCATTGCAGCAACTCAGCGAGCTCCTTCGACAGCATCTTCCAAACCCGTGACTTCTAGCAGCCAGAATGACAAGGGCAGCAGACGCAGGGGAACACCACCACTGGCAAACATCTTCTGCTCTTTGAGTGGCTGGCGGGTTCTGCCTAATATTTATTACAAATATGCATTTCATTCATTCCCATGTATGTCCTTTCCTTTAACATGACAAGTGCATTGATTAGATTCAAACAGAAATTGTCCTCATGAAAACCTGAATATTGTGCATCCTGGAAGCTTACTATCCCACTCTAGGGTTGCCAACCCTCCTGGATTGCCCTGAAGTCTCCAGAAACTTAAGCTTTCTTGCAACGGCACTTCTGTGCTTCATCCCTTTTGGTTGTGTTGGCTCCATAGGCCAGTGGGCTCGAACCTTTTTTACATCATGGCACACCTTTATGTGAAAAAAGATTTTGAGGCACACCTCCCATTTTCTCCAACTGAACTGCCCTCTTTCAAAAAGCCTTGTGTCTCCAAACCTCCCAAAAAACACAGTAAGAAGTCTTACAACACCAGGTTAAAGTCCAACAGGTTTGTTTCGATGTCACAAGCTAGTGGTGTTTAAGCTGGTGTTGTAAGACTTCTTACTGTGCTCACCCCAGTCCAACGCCGGCATCTCCACATCCAAAATACACGTCAAGGCACCATTTAATACAATTTTCATTAGCGTAAGAAGTTTACAATGAAAGTCATCACCGTTTGCATATCAAACACAATATTGGAACCTGTTTCTCCTTTTTTGAACTTTATTAGTTCCTGTTTCTTGCCTCTGTCTTCTTGCCTTCCTGGGAACTTTGTTTTTATATTACTTCTCCCTGTCTTCTCTCCTCCTTTTTTTCAACCTCTCCCCATCTCCCTCGCTTCTCCCTGGTCTTTTTTTTTGAAAATATTTTTATTCTCCTCCTTTTTCACATTTTCTCCCAAATTTGCACCCATCAACAATAAATAATAAACAGTAACGAATATAATGTCAATCCCCATATCAATAACAACGATCCCATCCTCCCAACAAACCCCCAAACATTAGCCCGCATGTTAACATAAACAAATGACAAAGAGGAATCAGGAATCACCCATAGTCACCATTAACACATACAGTCCCCCTCCTCCCAATTCTCCCAGCCCCCCCCCCCCAACTAATGTTCGACGTTATCCAGTTCTTGAAAGTGCATAATGAATAACGTCCATGAATTGTAGAACCCCTCCATCCTTCCCCTCAGTTCAAACTTAACCTTCTCAAGAGTCAAGAATTCCAGCAGGTTCCCCCGCCACGCCAGCGCACAGGGTGGAGAGGTTGCTCTCCAACCTATCAGGATCCGCCTTCGGGCGATCAACGAGGCGAAGGCTACAACATCTGCCTCCGCACCTGCTTCCATCCCCGGCTGGTCCGACACCCCGAATATGGCCTCCCGAGGGCCCGAGTCCAGTTTCACGTGCACCACTTTAGAGATTGCCCTAAAAACCTCCTTCCAGTAACCCTCCAGCTTTGGACAGGACCAGAACATATGAACGTGATTAACGGGGTGCCCCCCCCCCGCAACGTTCACACACATCTTCTACCCCTTCAAAGAGCCGGCTCATCCTCGCCGTTGTGAGGTGTGCTCTATATACCACCTTCAGCTGTATCAGCCCCAACCTCGGGCATGAGGTGGAGGCGTTCACTCTCTGGAGAACCTCACACCAGAACGCCTCCTCTATAACCTCTCCCAACTCTTCCTCCCACTTTGCTTTGATCCCTTCCAGTGGTGCCTTCTCCTCTTCCAAAAGAGCCCCGTAAACCGCCGACACTACCCCCTTCTCCAGTCCCCCTGTCGTCAGCACCTCCTCCAGCAATGTGGAGGCCGGCTCCATTGGGAAGCTCAGTATCTCCTTTCTGGCAAAATCTCGTACCTGCATGCATCTAAACATTTCCCCCTGCTCCAGCCCATACTTCGCTTCCAGCTCCTTCATTCCTGCAAACCGACCCCCAAGAAACAAATCTTTTAGCGTCTTAATCCCCTTCTCCTCCCATTTCCGAAAATTTCCGTCCCACTTCCCTGGCTCAAATCTGTGGTTTCCCCGAATCGGCATTTCCCTTGACCCTAAACCCAACCCGAAGTGTTGGCAAAACTGCCTCCAAATTCTCAATTAAATTAATAATAACGAACTCCCTGAGTATTTCCCTGGGGCTATCGGGAGCGGTGCTGTTGCTAGTGCCTTCAATCCCGACCCCCTGCACAAACTCTCCTCCATTCTGACCCACTGGGAATCAACCCCTCTGACCCAGCTCCGCACATTCTCCACATTCGCCGCCCAGTAATAATACATCAGGTTCGGAAGACCCAAACCCCCTGCCTGCCTTCCCCTCTGTAGCAGCACCTTTCTAACTCTGGCCACCTTCCCTCCCCATATGAACGCGTTAATCCTTCCCTCAATCTCTCTAAAAAATACCTTTGGCAGGAAAATCGGCAGGCATTGGAAAATAAACAGAAACCGTGGCAACACATTCATTTTAACCACCTGTGCCCAACCCGCCAGTGACAGAGGGAGACCATCCCACCTTGCCAGGTCAGCGTTCACTCTCCCCACCAAACTAGAAATGTTGTACCTACGGAGCCCCCCCCCACCCCCAGGCAACCTGCACCCCTAGGTATCTAAAGTGAGTCCATGCCCTACGGAATGGCAGCCCCCCCCCACCCCTGCCCTCACCCCCGGTCGAGACACCACAAAATACTCACTCTTGTCTAGATTTTATTTGTATCCCGAGAAAGACCCAAACACCCGAAGCAGCTCCAATATTCCCCCTATTGACACACTCGGTTCCGACACGTATAACAAGTCATCGGCATGTTGGGACACCCTATGCTCTATCTCCCCCACCCCCCGCACTATCCCTTCTTCCCTTTCCACACCCCCTAACTTCTTAATGCGATGGCCAACGGCTCAATCGTGAGTGCAAACAGCAGAGGGGACATCCCTGCCTAGTCCCACGATGGAGAGAAGAGTGCCTCGAGCTGATGTTGTTTGTGCGGACACTCGCCCTCGGCTCCTTATATAGCTCTCTGGCTCTTACTCTCTTTTTGGGCTTTTGCTTTTTGCACAGGCACATGTCATGGTCGGCATCCCCAATCCCCAAAGGACCCTGGCTCTCCTGTACATGAGTCAGCCAGGAAAGGGCTGCACATGCGCGGTTCTGAATTTTTACATGACTAAGCCCATGTACACGATCCTGACCGATGTAAAAAATCTGAACCACGCATGTGCCGTCTATCCCCAGCCGACGCAAGCGTGGCTGGCCCAGGGTTAATTGTGACTTGCAGATGATGACCATGGAGCTGAAAACTAAGATTAGATTTACCTCATTTTCATTCATGTTTAATCATTTTGAATCTTATCTTGCGGCACACCTGTGGAGCCTGGGGGCACAGCGGTTCGGAACCTCTGCCACAGGCATCCGCATTCTGCCAACATTTTTTATGAAGTTGGTTAATAATGTGATAATGACCAGCTAATTTATCTTTTTGTGATGTAGATTGAGGGATGGATAAGGGCCAGGACACCCCCCCCCCCCTCACCTCCCCCTCCACCCCCCCCCCCCCCCCCCCACACACACACACACACCTCCCCTCCCCACGTGCCGCTCTTCCTCGAATCGGGACATTTTACATCTACGCGAGCCGGCAGATGGGAACTCCGTTTAACGTCTCGTTAGAAAGACGGCACCTTCGACTGTGCAGCAGTTCCTCAGTACAGCACTGGAGGGCAGCTTTGATTTTTTTTTTTGGGTGCTCAAACCCTGGAGTGGGGGCTTGAATGCAGAACCTTGTGACTCAGAGGGGAGAGTGCTACCCACTGAACCACATCGGACACATTGTGAACAGCTTAGGAGGAAATTCATTAGAGTGTTGGCAGAAATGTAGTATTCTTTGAATGCATTTTTGCTATAGAAATATTGGAAAAGGAGCAGAAAAGCTATTTGACGTTTTGAGATGACAAAACATGTGGTAAAATCTCCAAAAATACATCCCACCAGAGTTAATAACCCTTGACTAATCGGCACAAAAGTTATTGAATTAGTAACCCAGCCTGAAACCCCACTGATAGTCAATGACATTCCTTTCCTTTTCTTAATCTTAATTAGTTCCAGAGACCTTTACCCCGATGGAACACCTTGAATCCCAGATGACTTGGAGAAACCGTCGGAGACTCGGATTCAAACTTTTATGTTGAAATAAAATACCAAAGCATCTTAACGTTCTGCTGACCGAGCCGCAACTTCCTGGAATGATAGAATGATGCAATGCAGAAGGAAGCAATCTGGCCCATGGTGCTCCTGCCTGTATCGAGGGAAGTGCACAGTAACAGGAGAATAACAAACACAAGTTGCATTAATGCGGTGCCTGTGAAGCAATAAAATACCCCAAGTACTGCATAATGAAAAAATAAACCAGAGAAGGGGATTGGAGGGCATTTGACTGAAAACTCCATCAAAGTGGTAGGTTTCACGGAGAATCTTAAAAGATGGGCGTGCAGGAGAGAGAGATGGCAAAGGAAATCCAAAGCGTGGAGCCCAGTTTGAAGTCAGGGATGCTCAGGGGGCCAGAATGAGAGGGGTACAGCTGTCCCCCAGGTTTGTGGAGATAAAGATCAGGAGGAGTGAGGCCACGGAGGGATTTGAAAACAGAACTGAGAACTCCAAATTTGAGGTATTGCTTAACCAGGAGCCAGTGTAGAACAGTGATCACAGGGATGATATATAAATGTTGTTTAACGAAGTTGGGATAAGTCAGCAGATCTTTGGTTAACTGTGGAGGGGGGGGGGGGGGGGGGGATGTGGGAGGCCAGCAAGGGGTGTGTTGGAACAGTCAAGTCCAGAGGTAGCAAAGGTTCTTCAGCAACAGATGAGCTGTAAGCGGGCAACGTAATGGAGGTGTCAATAGACAATAGTGCCGAGGTTGGAGACACACCTCCGGGTCTGGACGGATAACTGAATGATGGAATTGCTCTTCCATCAGCCACTATCTGATGGCCAGCTGCAAAAGAAATGGTCATTTTCCATCACCAGGGACAGACCTGACCGACTGAATCCCATCACAATATCCAAGATCAAGTATCCAAGTACCTCATGAGCATCTGCCCCTCACCTCTCCCAACTTCAACCTCCAACTCAGTGACAAAACATCCAGGTATCAGCAACAGCTTAAACCACATGAAGCGGTGGACGAAAAAGAAAATCTTTTAGTTTTACCCTACTAATAAGACTCGGTAAATAATTGTAACTTGTCTATTGGATTGTACTTTTACAGTGTTTGCGTTGAATTGACATATAAACTGTGAGCACTGTGACTATCCCACATTCTGTCTCTCACAATGAGTGTTCACAGCAGCTGTCAAGTCCCAGAACCCAAGACCTGAGCAATATTTCCAGTAAAATCCTTAGGATATTGACAGTGTTGATGTGCACGACTGACGTCTCTTCTAACATTAAACAACCAGTTTTGTTGGGTTACACTTGTTTTTTGAATGGGTTACATTATGTTCTGTGTTAGAAATGTTTTGGGTGGGATTGTCTGTCGGTGTGATTGTCCACTTCGCCTACAGCGCACTCACGCCCATCGATTTCCTGACGGGAAACCCCATTGGCCGTCTGCCGGGATGGGGGATCCCGCTGCCGCCGGGGGCAGGCGGCACCAGAAAGCAGGTGTGGCAGCATGGAGAATCTCGCCTTTTATCGTGAATTGCAGGGCAGCCTGGGTGGCGCACCCTGCTGCCTCACGGCGCCGAGGTCCCGGGTTCGATCCCAGCCCTGGGTCATTGCCCGTGTGGAGTTTGCACATTCTCCCCGTGTCTGCGTGAGTCTCACCCCCACAACCCAAAGATGTGCAGAGTAGGTGGACTGGCCACGCTAAATTGACCCTTAATTGGAAAAAGAAAGAATCAGGTACTCTAAATTTATATGAAAAAATCTTTAATTGTGCACAGGTAGTTAAACAAACTGTCGTCCAAATCCCATATAAGCACCTCCCCTTTTCCATCAAACACCTATCTAATCTATTCTTAAATGTCAACATGATCTCTGATTTTATCAGTGTGTATTAGACACCCTCACAACCCTCTATAGAAAAGAGTACCTGTTGCCTTCTATCCTAAATCTCTTAAGTTTAATCTTACCTTGATGTACTTTGATCAGGACAGTCAACTGCTGCAAAGAGTCTGTTTCTAGCTATTCTGTTCTGCAAGCAGGCATTAAGCAAAGGAATACATTTAATAGGAAGCAAAAACCCCAAGATTTTAGTGAAACATTCGAAGGTTACAGATTAAAATCTATTTTTCTGTCATCAGCGAGTGAAATTCTGGAGAAATTTGTGTATCGACACAGCGACTTGCACAGAACACTCAGTCAGCCTGTAAGGTGTCAGAAGGGGCAATTTGATTTGGGGGGATGGGGGAGGTGTCAGAAGGGGCAATTCGACTTGCAGCTGTCCCCAGCCTTGAAAATGTCATACACGCTTACGAGTGGGAACATGGTCAGTGTGCCAATCAGAGATCCCAGTTGCACTGCTGCTCCACACCACACCAGGGCGCTGTGACTCTCATCACGAAAAATCACTCCGATCATTACCTTGACATACGACAAGGTCCCGGAAAACAAAATCCACGAAATAATCTGCATGATGAGGGAAAACAGCTTGTTATAAAAAGGCTCAAAAAGGGATCAGTCAGTTCAATAAAATAATCGCGATATTAATTCATTCAACAACCCAAGGTTGGCATGAAGTCTTTGAAAAGGACTTGCATTAATAAAGCGCCTTACACAACCCCAGGATGTCCTGCAGCACTTCACAGCCACCCACAAACATTTGAAATGTATGGTCATTATTGTAATGTGGGAAATGCAGGAGACAATTTGCACGCAGCAAGCTCTCAGAACCTGCAATCTGAAGCGGAGTGCATAATCTGTTTTTAGTTGGGATAAGCCCTCCTTAGTTGCACAGCCATAGAAATTGCCACGGAATTGAGCATCTGCTGTGGAATTGACCCTGGCCCTTCCTCCCTCTTAATTTCCCTTCCCCAAGAAGTCCACTGAGGGGGGCCAAGGTCTGGTACGACAGCAACTAGAATTCTAAGCCCAAGACACTCCAGTGACACCAGTTTTCTAATGTACATTAACATGCAGCTCCTTAGTTGCGTGGATTTATACCTTGCATGCTCCACTAGCAGATCTAATGGTAAACGCCTGGACGTGATCAACCATTTCAAATGTTGGAGTTAGAAGACTGTGGGTCTAAAACAGAGGTGGATACATTTTTGGTGAGCAGGGGGGGCTATCGGGGGTGGGCGGGATGCAGATTTCAGGTTACTACCAGGTCAGCCATGATCTTATCAAGTGGCAGAGCAGGCTCGAGGGGTCGCATGACCTACTCCTGCACCTTGTTTGTATATTCATAAGTCACACTCCAGAGATTTGGGCGCCAAATCCGGTGCGACACTGAGGAAATGCTGCATTGTCAGAGACAATGGGCTGACTATTCCAGCCCATCCCGCCGGTAGAATCTTCCGGTCCCGCCAATGGCCACCCTCTGCAGCGGCTCCCCCGGTGGCGGGATGGGCGAGCCACGCAAAACGGTGTAAACATCGGTGGCCAATGGCCAGTCTCATCCAGGTGGCCAATGGCCAGTCTCATCCACCGTGGGAAAACATCAAACTCCCGCCCAGCACTTTTGGGTGATGCCCAAGCTGTCTTGTCAGCAACCAGAAACATTACATCGATTAAAGCATTAAAAAGGACTCAGAGAAATGCTGCATCAAATTGGAAAATATGAAGGCGAATTCTAACCGGAACAAATTTGGCTCCTATAAAAAGATTGAATATTACAAAATCAATCTGTACATAACCTAGAATCATGAAAATGATGATTATATAATTAGTATTTTATGGCCAGAAGAAATAACTCCTTAAACCACAAAAGTGCTGATGTATAAATGTATTAAACGAAGACTAATTGGAATAATGTTTTTGGATTGAACAATTGATGCCTCAAGGGAAAAAGCAAGTTCTCAGCTTCACACTGTGTTGACTTAAAAGCCTATTAATCTTGAAAGTTTTGCTACGTGGCAACAAGCGATATTTGAAAAAAAAAGGTAAGGAGAACAGTATTCGCCTGAGACTTGCTTTGATAGGATCATTAATTGATTCAGCATTGAAGAAGGCCATTCAGCTCATCAGGCCTCTACTGGTCCTTTGAAAGAACTACCTGGGTAGTTCCATTTCCACTGCTCGTTTCCCACAGCCCTGCAGTTTTTCCAATTAACAGTTCAATTATTTACCTAACTTCTTTTCTAAAGTTACTATTGAATCTACTTCCAACGCTCTTTCAGGCAGCGCATTCCAGATCATAATAAGGTCCAGGCACAAATCATTGTGGGGCTCCAAATGGGACAGCTGCTTTTAATTCAAGTGCATATCCATTGTTCTTGTGGCACTGTGGGTGGTGTCCCTGCCTCTGAGCCAAAAGCTCCAGGTTTCAGTCCCACCCCGGGACTTGGTGGCCAAGGAAGGTTTTGTAAGGGCCACGAAGAATCCAGCACGAATTTAAGGATACAAAGTAATAACATTTATTTACAATAACATATATATATACAACAGCAGCAGCAACTTCCCTTGCTGCACACTCCTTCCTGCTGGTTCCTAAACTGGCCAGCTGTATTTATACTAGGAGTTTACTAATGGTTTCTCCGCCCCCCTCATTGGGGAAGCTCATACTCCCACAGGATTGGGGGTTAGTCATTAGTCCCCAGCCAATGGTAAGCAGGCAGGTTATAACATTCCCCCCCCCCCCCCCCAAAGTCCAAGGAATCCACCGAAGACCCTGGCGAAGGAGGGCGTCGGACTCGTTTGCCACAGGCCGGACACCATTTGCACGCGGCGCTGGATCAGGCGGCGTGTAACGAGACGGAGACCGGCGCTTCCGTGATGAACGGCGTAACGGTTGTACATCCACGGCCCGTGGACCCGAGGATTCCCCCTCTGATGCGTCCTGTGTCTCCATCTCGGAGTCAGAGTCTGCTGCCTCCGTCATGTCAGCGTCTCTATCTCCATTCGGTTCTGTAACGACCTGCGCAAGCTTTGAGTGAGGCACCAGTGGAAGATTGTGAGGACTACCTTCCCTTGTCTCTGGTCTCTGCGGCTGTAGAACTGAGCTCCGGGGGCGGGGAATCTTTTGAGGGGATAGTCTTCTGGACAGAACGTGGCCTACATGTTTGTGCTGGAGACGACCCTGGGCTTGCACCTGGTAAGACATAGGGCCCGTTTGACGAAAGATTACGCCAGGAACCCACTGGGCACCACCAGCAAAATTTCGAATGAACACTGGGTCACCGGGCGCAAACTGCCGAATCGGCCGATGCCGAGAAAATCCCTGTCCCTGCCGTTCTTGTGTGCGGCGTACTTTTTCGCCAATGTCCGGGAAAACCATACTAAGGCGGGTGCGAAGTCTCCGGCCCATTAGGAGTTCTGCAGGAGCTACCCCAGTCACTGCATGGGGGGTGGTCCTATACACAAACAAAAAGCGAGCCAGTCTCGTGTCCATTGATCCGGAAGACTGCTTCTTTGGTCCTCTTTTGAATGTCTGCACTGCGCGCTCTGCCAACCCATTTGAAGCCGGGTGGTAAGGGGCAGTGCGGATATGGCGTATGCCGTTCATCTTCATGAACCTCGCAAACTCCTCACTCGTGAATGGAGTGCCGTTGTCCGTGACAAGCACCTCGGGGAGGCCATGCGTACTAAACGATAAACGCATCTTTTCAATTCTTGCGCAGGACGTTGTCCCCTGCATCTTATGCACCTCTAGCCATTTAGACTGGGCGTCAATTAATAGAAGGAACATGGATCCTTGAAAAGGGCCTGCGAAATCTGCATGCAAGCGTGCCCAAGGCCGCCCTGGCCATTCCCAGTGATGTAGGGGCGCGGCCGGCGGAAGCTTCTGATGCTCCTGGCAAATGGAGCAGTTTTGGGCCACCTTCTCAATGTCGGTTTCGAGGCCTAGCCACCAGACATAACTCTGGGCCAACATTTTCATTTTGGTCACACCTGGATGCCCATTGTGCAAGTCTCTTAGTATCAGCTCCTGGCCTTTTTCCGGGACAATCACACGCGTCCCCCACAAGAGGATGCCGCCTTCCACGCTGAATTCTGACAGCTTGGAGGAAAATGCCCGTAACTCGCCTGGGAGCTGTCTATGCTGCCCACCATACAGGACTATGTGCCGAACCTTTGACAGGACTGGCTCCGTCTGAGTCCACTCACAGATCTGTGATGCCGTGACAGGCAAGGTGTCCATAAAATTTAGGGTTGCAACCACCTCACCGGTCGTGGGGGTCGACATGGGGCCGGTCGATAAAGGCAATTGGCTCAGTGCGTCGGCATTTGCTATCTGCGTTCCTGGTTTGTGCTCCAGAGAATACTCGTATGCAGCAAGCAACAAAGCCCAGCGCTGGATCCGTGCGGAAGCAATGGGCGGTATCGGCTTATCCTCTCTGAAAAGTCCCAGCAGAGGCTTATGATCAGTCACGAGAGTGAAATGGCGGCCATACACGTACTGGTGGAAGCGTTTCACCGCAAAAACCACTGCCAGGCCCTCCTTCTCGATCTGCACGTACTTTTTCTCTGGTGCAGTCAATGTGCGGGAGGCGAAAGCTATTGGTCGCTCGCCCCGTTCTCCATCTTGTGGGACAGGACGGCCCCAATACCATACGGGGATGCATCACATGTGACGAGCAAAGGCTTTCCAGGATCATAGTGGGTTAGTAACCCAGACGACGACAATTGTTGCTTTACCCGCCGGAAAGCGGTTTCTTGCGGCTGACCCCAAACCCAGGTGTGATTTTTCTTTAGCAGAAGGTGCAACGGGGCCAGCGTAGTTGCCAGATTGGGGAGGAACTTCCCGTAATAGTTTACGAGACCGAGAAAAGAACGAAGATGCGAAGTGTCAGTCGGGGCGGGGGCCTGTTGAATCGCACGCACCTTCTCTGCGACGGGGTGCAAACCTTCGCGGTCCACCCGATAACCCAGGTAGACTACTTCCTTTGCCTGAAATACGCACTTTGTGCGACGTAACCGGACTCCAGCCTCCGAAAAGCGTCTAAGGACAGCCTCCAGATTTTCCAAATGTTCCTGCTCCGATGTCCCTGCAATCAAAACGTCATCTAAGTAGACAGCAACACGTGGTAAACCTCTCAAAATGCCCTCCATAACACATTGAAAAATAGCACAGGCAGAGGATACTCCAAAGGGCAACCGTGTATATTCATACAGGCCCCGGTGTGTATTAATCGTTACATATGGCCGGGAGGCAGGGTCCAGCTCCAACTGCAGGTAGGCGTGACTCATATCTAATTTTGTGAATGAGAGTCCACCTGCAAGCTTCGCGTAGAGATTCTCTATGCGAGGCATTGGATATCGGTCGAGTCGGGAAGCCGTATTCACTGTAAGTTTATAGTCGCCACACAAGCGAACTGTGGCATCTGGCTTCATTACAGGTACAATTGGTGCTCCCCAGTCAGCAAAACGGATGGGCCTGATAATACCCAAACTCTCCAAACGAGTGAGCTCCCCTTCTACCTTCTCGAGCAAGGCGTAAGGCACCGGGCACGCCCAGAAATAGCGCGGCGTGGCTCCTGGTTCGACTTGGATACGGGCTACGGCCCCCTTTTATTTTCCCCAAACCAGACTGGAATACATCTGGGTATCGTCCTAGCACCTCAGTCAACCCTTCAGAAACTGTTTGGAGGATGTGCTGCCATTGCAACCGCAAGTGGTGCAACCAGTCCCGACCCAACAGGCTGGGCCCATGGTCGCGCACCACGATAAGTGAGAAACGCCCCTCCTGGCGTCCATAAACAACAGGGGTCATTGTAGTTCCTGCAATGTCCAGTGGTTCCCCCGTGTAGGGGGCCAACCTGACCTGTGAGTCGGTTAATGTAAGGGTCGGTATACCCTGCTTGATGCGGTCGAATGTCCTCTGGGCGATCACGGAGACCGCTGCGCCAGTGTCCAACTCCATCTCAAGCGGGTGGCCATTGACCCGTACTATCACCTTAATGGGGGCCACACGGGGAGCTGTCACACAATGCAGCTGCAGGCAGTCGTCCTCCGTCTCCACATCCTCAGGAGTAGTCACCGCAGGTTCATCCACATGGAAGGTACGGCCCCTGGGCTGGTCCCAGTTACTGCCACTGGGCTGGTCCCAGTTTCGGTCGGAACGACGGCGCCTCTGGCGTCCCACGGACCGGCGTCCGTGACGGGGTCGGAACCTATAAGTTTGACACGGACATGGCTCCTCATCCATTGGTTCTGGAGAGGGCTCCCTTCAGGGAGGAATGTCCGACGGCCACTGGCGTCAGTCCGGAGGTCGCCTCGCCCAAGGTACCGCAGGAGCGCGGGGGGACGGTTTCGGACGGAAGGGGTTGCGCCCCAAGGCATGCACTTCCATTCCCTGTAGCTCCTGCACTCCTCGTTCTGTGCTCTCTCGGGACAATACTATTTGAATTGCCTGTTGAAAAGTCAATGTTGGCTCAGCTAACAACTTTCTCTGGGTGGCCTCATTGTTAATACCGCAAATCAAACGGTTGCGTAACATTTCTGACAAGGTCTCACCATAGTCACAGTACTCTGCAATCCTGAGTAGCCTGGATAGAAAATCGGCAAGGGATTCTCCAGGGGTCCTCTCAGCGGTATTAAACCGGTAACGTTGGACTATCGTGGACAGGGTTGGGTTGAAATGTTGCCCCACTATATTCACAAGTTCATCAAACGTTTTGGTGTCCGGCGCAGCTGGGTACGTAAGGCTCCTAATCACCCCAAACGTATGCGGGCCGCAGGCGGTGAGCAATATGACCACCTGGCGCTCGTTTTCGGTGATGTTGTTTGCCCGGAAATAGTAACACAACCATTGTGCGTACTGGTTCCAGCTTTCCAGCGCAGCATCAAAAACATCCAAACGTCCGTACAGAGACATGGTATAATAGAAAACAACTTCCAACCTGTATCCAACAAAAATCCAGGGAGGTGGCTTCAGCAGTGTAGACAGCTATTCACTTTAACCCTCGTCGCCAGTTTTGTAAGGGCCACGAAGAATCCAGCACAAGTTTAGGATACAAAGTAATAACATTTATTTACAATAACATATATATATATATATATATAACAGCAGCAGCAACTTCCCTTGCTGCACACTCCTTCCTGCTAGTTCCTAAACTGGCCAGCTTTATTTATACTTGGAGTTTACTAATGGTTTCTCCGCCCCCCTCATTGGGGAAGCTCATACTCCCACAGGATTGTGGGATTGTCATTAGTCCCCAGCCAATGGTAAGCAGGCAGGTTATAACAGAAGGTGCGTTCATAATGCAGTCAAACAGGTTGAGTATCAACCTGCAAATCTTTCCAAACACACAAATGACTGGCAATGCCACAATTAATGTGGAATGGCGCACTTCCAGCTATAAGCCCCTAGCAACGGACTAGCGACCTGTTCCGGGAATTACTAGCTAAGTGTAACACTGGGTGCGGGGAGAGAATTGGAGGAGGATATATCCATTGTCGCAGCTCTCTATGTTCTACCACCTCACCAGCCCCCTAATCAGGTCAATAATTGGCTTTCAATTGTATGAACTTTAATTTTAGCAAGCAGTCTTTATCTGGAACCACAACAAATGCTTCTGGTGTTCTATATAAACAACATAGATGGACAATCCTCTATCTACCATTTTAGTTACTTCCTCAAATTAATCATTGACCTACTCGTTACAGATCCAGAGGTTCCAGTGCTTGATTCATTCTTTGTTTCCATGGATTGCAGGGTACTTTATGCTCTTCCACTAATGTAATTGTTCACCTCGTCTGCCATTTCTTTATTTTCTGCTGCAATATTAGCCGTGCTTTTCTAAAGGACCCACATCACATTTGACTATCTCTTGCTTCCACCATGATTGGAATAACTTGTATATCTTGATGTCCCTCACCAGCTTCTTTTTGCATTCCTTTTTTAAACAAATTATGCTTTCATGGAATGTGGGAGTCGCTGGCTAGGCAGGTATTGGTTTCAAAGAAGAAAGAACAATACAGCACAGGAACAGGCCCTTCGGCCCTCCAAGCCTGTACTGGTCATGATACCACCCTTGGCCAATACCTTCAGCACATCCTAGTGCCGTATTCTTCTGTACCCTTCCTATCCATGTATTTGTCGAGGTGCCTTTTGAACACCGTTAATGTATCTACTTCCACAACTGTCATAATATCCACTCATGTCTATAATGAGATGCAGACAGGCAGTGATTGACACACAGGATAACCAATGAACACACACGACACAGAACAACCAATCACCAGACAGGACAGCACCACTATAAAGCCCACAGGGCTCTCTCACAAGACACAGCTACTGAGATAGTTTGAGTGCACAAGCCAGTGAGCACCATCTCCATATGGTAGAGAGCTAGTCTGGTCAAGCCAGTAGGAGGTTATCAGTTAGGTTAATAGAGTGTCAACTCACCGCAGACTATGTACAGCAATCAGCAGGTTCAATAAAACAGTGTTGGACCATCTCCTGTGTCGGAAGCCTGTTTCTAGTTTCACTGCATCCAGTTGCAGTCAACGTTGATCCAACTCACTTAACACATCAACAACCTTCCTTGGTAGCGCGTTCCAGGCACTCACCACCCATCCCTATATAAATATTTCCAATGACCCAGCCTTCACTGCTCGCTGGGGAAGAGAATTCCAAACACTAACCACCCTCTGAGAGCAGAAATTCCTCCTCATTCCATCTTAAATGCGAGACGTCCTGGGCTGGATTCTCCGCTATCCCCTTCGCGCGTCCCGGACCGCCCCACCACAGTGCCCCCAGCCCCGAATATGTCCACCCCTGGCCGCAGATCGGCCGTCCCCTGACTGTGGCGGCACTGGACTTAGTCCGCAGCCACCACGCCGAGTTCCCGACGGGTGAGACCACACGTGTCCCGCGCCGGCGGGAACTCGGCCGGTCGGGGGGCGGAGCGTCAGGGGGTAAGCCTCAGGAAATGGCCGGAGGCCGTGGATACGTGGCGCGGCGGCTTTGGAGGGGGCGGAGCATCGCGGAAGCGGCGCTGCTCCCGATTCTGTCGGGGGTTTGGAGTCTCCGCCCCGTTGCCGATCACGATTTCGGCATCGGCGATCGGAGAACTCTATTTTTAAACTGTACCCCTGTTTCTAGATTTCATCACGTGGTTAGCACTGCTGCCTCACGGAGCTAAGGACCCGGGTTCGATCCAGGCCCCGGGTTACTGTCTGGGTGGAGCTTGCACATTCTCCCCGTGTCTGCGTGAGTTTCCTCTGGGTGCTTCGGCTCCTTCCCACAGTCCAATGATGCACAGGTTAGGTGGATTGGCCATGCTAAGTTGCCCCTTAGTGTCCAAGTTAGGTGGAGTTATGGGGAGAGAGTTTAAGGGAACGGCCGTCGGGAGGTTGCCCTTTCAGAGGGTCAGTGCAGAGTGCAGCACTGATGCATCGAATGGCCTCCTTCTGCAGGGATTCTATGGTTCCAACAGCACAGTCAACGTTCTGTGAATTGTCCCTAATGCAAGTGTATCCCAACTTAACTAAGGTGGCCAAAACGGTACACAGGTGTGGCTTCACCTTTGCCCCAGAATTGTTACAAGACTTTGCTATTTTTATACTCTATCCTCATTGCAATAAAGATTCTGTTTCCCAGCTAATTACTCACTGTATCCTGCACGCTGATCTTCTGTGACTCATGTACAAAGACACCCAGACCACTCTGCACCGCATCATTCCATAGACTTTCTCCACTTAAATAATATTCTGCCTTTCTAGTCTTCCTACCGAAGTGGACGACCTCACATTATGCTCCACTTTCTGCCCTCTTATTTAACCTCCGTAGGTGTGGGTTCTTTCTTTTGAACCATTCCAGGGGCACACACAAAATCTCTTGATTTCCCACATTCAGCCCTGGATGGCCAATCATTTTCCAAAACCTATTACCTAAAAATGGCTCCTCAAACAGTGCAGCACCCCCTCAGCAATGCACTGCAGTGTCCGTCTCGGGTTTTTCGCTCCAGAGACTTAATCGGATAATCCAGTGCAGTGCTGAGGGATCTGCGCTGTAGGAGTTGGACGTCTTTTGGATGAGATGCTAAACTCTTGTCTGTCCTCTCAGATGGATGTAAAAAAAATCTGGTGGCACCATTTTAATGAGCTTTTATCCCTCAACCAACATTGTATACCTGTTTGTGAGACCTTGCTTTGTGAAAATTGGCTGTCCCATTTCCAATAATAATAATAATGTTTATTGTCACAAGTAGGCTTACATTAACACTGCAATGAGGGGCTGGTTTAGCACAGTGGCTAAACAGCTGGTTTGTAATGCAGAACAAGGCCAGCAGCGCGGGTCCGGCCTCCCCGAACAGGCACCGGAATGTGGTGACTAGGGGCTTTTCGCAGTCACTTCATTGAAGCCTACTTGTGACAACAAGCGATTATTATCATGAAGTTACTGATAAGCCATCAATGAACACACAACGAGTGGTGAACGTAACTGAGGCTTTAATAAACTAAACAGAAAGCCTCTTGGCCTCGGATCCCAAACTGGATCAGAGGCAGAGACCAGCCATCTTTATATCGGGAGGCGGAGTCATCGGGCAGTGGTTTAACACATTACATATAATACAGTAGCCGTTTACCACAATACACTACAGTGGTTTACCACATTCACCCCCTGTTAAAAAACGAGTCCAGCGGGGGTGAAGTGGACTTAAAGATCAAATCTGTCGGGGGCCTTGACCTTCCGCCGTGATTGCCTCAGTCCCGGCTGTGGTGTGGGCACCAGTGTTGAGACCTGCGCGTCCGGGATCGTGTCGTCCTCTTCTTCACCCAGTAGTTGAGTCGCTGGAGGGGGGGGTGGTGTATGGGCGGGGGTGGTGGTGATGGTCGCCGGTGGGCCTGCGGGTGCCAGTTCTCGAAGTAGGTGGGTAGAGGTGGGTGGAGACGGTGCCAGATCCCGGAGGGAGACTGTTTCCTGTCGCCCGTCATGATGTGCCACGTAAGCATATTGTGGATTGGCATGGATGAGCAGGACCTTCTCGACGAGGAGATCTGATTTATGACTCCTCGCATGCTTCCGGAGGAGGTCGGGCCCTGGGACTGTCAGCCAGGATGGAAGCGAGACCCCGGGGGTGGACTTCCTGGGAAGGCAAACGTACGTTCGTGAGGGATCTCATTGGGGGCAGTGCACAAGAGCAACCGGATGGAGTGGAGCGCATCGGGGAGGACCTCCTGCCAGCGGGAGACTGGGAGACGTCTAGACCGTAGGGCCAGGAGGACGGCCTTCCAGACCGTCGCATTCTCCCTCTCCACCTGTCCGCTGCCCCGGGGGTTGTAGCTGGTCGTCCTGCTGGAGGCGATGCCCTTGCTGAGCAGGAACTGACGCAACTCGTCGCTCATGAAGGAGGAACCCCGATCGCTATGGATGTAAGTGGGGAACCCGAACAAGGTGAAAAGACTGTGCAGGGCCTTGATGATGGTGGCAGAGATCACGTCAGGGCAGGGGACGGAAAGGGGAATCTTGGGTATTCGTCAACAATGTTGATGGAGTACACGTTACGCTTAGTGGAGGGGAGGGCCCCTTTGAAGTCAATGCTGAGGTGCTCAAAGGGGCGAGAGGCCTTTACCAGGTGCACGCTGTCTGGCGGATAGAAGTGCGGTTTGCACTCCGCGCAGACCTGGCAGTCCCTGGTCACGGACCTGACCTCCTCGATGGAGTAAGGCAGGTTGCGAGCCTTGATAAAGTGAAAAAAACGGGTGACCCCCCCAGGTGATAGAGGTCATTGTGGAGGGCCCGAAGTCGGTCTACTTGTGCGCTGGCACATGTAGCGGGATAGGGCATCTGGGGCTCATTGAGTTTCCCAGGTCGATAATAGATATCATAGTTGTAGGTGGAGAGCTCGATCCTCCACCTCAAATTCTTGTCGTTCTTGATCTTGCCCCGCTGTGTATTGTTAAACACGAAGTCAACCGACCGTTGGTCAGTGAGGAGAGTGAATCTCCTGCCGGCCAGGTAATGCCGCCAATGTCGCACAGCTTCTACAATGGCTTGGGCTTCCTTTTCGATGGAGGAGTGTCGAATTTCGGAGGCATGGAGGGTACGGGAGAAGAAAGCCACGGGCCTGCCCGCCTGGTTGAGGGTAGCGGCCAGAGCAAAGTCCGACGCATCGCTCTCCACCTGGAACGGAATGGACTCGTCCACAGCGTGCATCGTGGCTTCGGCAATATCTGCCTTGATGCGGTTGAAGGCCTGGCGGGCCTCAGCCGTCAGGGGAAAAATGGTGGATTTGATAAGTGGACGGGCCTTGTCCACATAATTGGGGACCCACTGGGCAGAGTAAGAGAAGAACCCCAGGCATCTCTTCAGGGCCTTGGGGCAGTGGGGGAGGGGGAGTTCCAGGAGGGGGCGCATGCGGTCGGGGGAGGGCCCTAGGACTCCATTTTCCACAGCGTAGCCAAGGATGGCTAGGCGGGTTGTGCGGAAAACCTATTTTTCCTTATTGTAGGTGAGGTTCAGTTTAGCGATGTGGAGGAAGTGCCGGAGGTTTTCGTCATGGTGCTGGTCATGGCCGCAGATGGTGACATTATCTAAGTACGGGAACGTGGCCCGCAGTCCGTACTGGTCAACCATTCGGTCCATTTCTCGTTTGTAGACCGAGACCCCATTGGTGACGCCGAAGGGGACCCTGAGGAAGTGGTAGAGGCGGCCATCTGCCTCGAAGGCAGTGTATTGGCGGTCCTCCGGGCGGATAGGGAGCTGGTGGTACGTGGACTTCATGTCAACTGTGGAGGAAACTCTATACTGCGCAATCTGGTTGACCATGTCAGATAGGCGGGGGAGGGGGTACGCATCGAGCTGCGTGTACCGGGTGATGGTCTGACTGTAGTCGATGACCGTCCGGTGCTTCTGCCCAGTCTTGACGACCACCACTTGGGGCCTCCAGGAGCTGGTACTAGCCTCAATGATCACCTCTCGTAGGAGTCGCTGGACCTCTGACCTGATAAAAGCCCTGTCCTGGGCTTACAGTCCGGGGTGAGGTTAGCGAAGAGCGAGGGTGGGGTGACCTTAAGGGTCATGAGGTTACAGACGGTGATGGGGGGCAGGAGTCCACCAAACTTTAAGGTAAGGCTTTGGAGGTGGCACTGGAAGTCGAGCCCCAGTAATAGGGCAGCGCAGAGATGGGGAAGGACGTAGAGTTTGAAGTTAGTGTTCTCTACGCCTTGTACAGTAAGGGTCATGACACAGTACCCCTGGATTGCTACTGAATGTGATCCGGAAGCCAGGGAGATTTTCTGGGTCGCGGGTAAGATTGGGAGGGAGCAGCGCCTTACCGTATCTGGGTGTATGAAGCTGTCTGTGCTCCCGGAGTCGAAAAGGCAGGTCGTCTCGTGCCCGTTGATCTGGACGGTCATTGTAGATTTTTTGAGGTGATGAGGCCGGGACTGGTCGATCGTGATGGTGGCGAGCTTCGGGAGGTGATGGGTAGGCCGGTCGGAGGTAGCGCCGGCCAGCGTACGACCGGGTGAGCAGAGCTCCCGGGAGGCTGCGTAGTGGTCCCAATATGGCGGCCCCCATGGGTCGTATGTGGTGGGTGGAGTACAAGATGGTGTTAAAGATGGCAGCCCCCATGGGTCGCACGTGGCGGGTGGAGTACAAGATGGCGTTAAAGGTGGCAGCCCCCATGGGTCGCACGTGGCGGCCACAATTGAAGATGGCGGCGAAGATGGCGGCGCCCACGGGTCGCACATGGCGGGTGGCGCGGCAGCTGGGGGGGGGCCCTGACAGGCAGCAGGCAGCGCTGCTGGGCCTAGGAGTTTTAGGGAGAGATCGGGCCTGGCAGGCTTTTGCAGAGTGGCCCTTCCTCCCACACCCGTTGCAAGTTGCGTTCCGTACAGGGCAGCGTTGTCTGGGATGATTACCCTGACTGCAAAAGTAGCGCTTCGGGCTTCCGGCGTTGGCGGGCTGTCACGCGGCTCAGGTTTGCGCCGCACTCGGGTCGGATGATGGCAGCGCCCACGAGGTCCACGAGGGTGCCACGCGGTCGGAGGTGTAGGCCTCCATGTTCTGGAAGGCCACCTCCAGTAAGTTTGAGAGCTGCACTGTCTCTGGGAGACCGAGTGTACCCCCTTCCAGCAATCGCTGGCGGATGTAGTTCGATTTCATGCCTGCGTCATAAGCGTCCCTGATCAACAGATCCGTGTGTTGGACAGCCGATACCGCCTGGCAAGCACAGTTCCGGCTGAGTACCCACATGGCAGGAATTCTGCTCGTGATTCCCCAGGATCGTTGTCGTCCCGTGGCAAGAAGGTGCCCGGCGTACACCTCGTTTACAGACTTTACATATTGTCCCTTCAGCAGCATTATCGCCTCCGTATACGAGGGGCCATCCCTGATGAGAAGGAAGACTTGCGGGCTCACCCATACATTGGGGATCTGCTTCATTTGAAGGTTGGTGAAGTCTTCGGTGAAGGATCCGAGGTACGCTTCAAAGTAGCTTAGCCAGTGCTCGAATGTTGCAGTGGCGTCGGCTGCCTGTGGGTCCAGCTCCAGGCGATCAGGCTTGAGTGATGGATTCATCTTAAATGTTTAGTTTATTAAATTGATGTGTCATCAATGAACACAAGACGAGTGGTGAACGTAACTGAGGCTTTAATAAACTAAACAGAAAGCCTCCTGGCCTCGGATCTCGAACTGGATCAGAGGTGGAGACCAGCCACCTTTATACCGGGCCCGAGGGGAGGCAGAGCCAGCAGGCAGTGGTTTACCACATTACATATAATACAGTAGCCGTTTACCACAATACACATATTATACACTACAGTGGTTTACCACAGTTGTTGTGAAAAGCCCCTAGTCGCCACATTCCGGCGCCTGTTCGAGTACATGGAGAGAGAATTCAGAATGTCCAAATTACCTAATAGCACATCTTTCGGGATTTGTGGGAGGAAACCGGAGCACCCGGAGGAAACCCACACAAACACAGGGAAAACCTGCAGACTCTGCACAGACAGTAAAACTTGGGACCCTAGCGCTGTGAAGCCATAGTGCAAACCACTATGCTACCGTGCTGAAACACATCACAAAGTCCTTCTTGGCTGTACAGTGATTTGGGATTCCTGGGGTCTTGAAGGAGGTTATGTAAATGCAAGTTCATTCTTTTTGGTCTTACTGCAGTTGCATCCACATTTTACTGCAGTCCTGAAGGAATCAAATGTAGTTACAGTCCCTGAACAACAATATGACAATGTTAACTGTAGTGACTGGGCTCATTATGGTGTTGCATTGATTTACCGATAATGTTCAGAGATTTTCAAAAGCAATTGATTCACAACTTGAACACAGGTCAAATCCCACAACCTATGACTCACAGTAATCTAGGAAACAATGGGAGGCTTTAGGTTTCTCACAGCCACCGTACAAAGCAAAGGCCTGGAAAGTGGGAGGGAGTAGGAGAGAATTGGAATGGACAGGAGTGTTCACAGTAATAAAAGGCTCTGAAACATTGGTTACCATGAGGCAGCAATTAAAGGATTTGCAACAGTTTAAATAATGTGCTTAACGCCAGCGGAGGGCCTAAACCACACACACTGGGCTGTATTTAATGTTCCCAAAGCGAACCCCATCACCGATTGGAGAACTGGTGGGGAACCCAAATCATTTCTTTGGGGGAGCACCGACCAAAATTAAATCCCCTTAATTGGCCAGCATCAGGCCTTTCCTAGGATTTAGGATCCTGGCAGCGCAAATCCAGCTCGCCAAGAGTTGACGGCAATTAGAGACCAGCAACTCTCCATTGCCGGGATCATTCCGGGAGTGCGGCTGCTGCTGGTAACGATGCAGGGACTTCATTAAGGATTGTCGTTAGAACCCTGGACTCAGGTGGGTGAGGGCTGAATGCTCGTCACAGAGAGGGGGTTGTGGGAGAGGGGCAGGGGATTGAAGGCAAAGGCAATGCCCCTGTCCTGATTCCAGGACCCTCGGTCGAGCACAGAATGCCTGACAACCGGGGATTCCCCTAGTTAGGGGCTGGGCTACCTTCAGGAAGTGTGGTAGAGCTGTGCAAATCCTTTTTAATCCCCAAGTTACCATCAAATTCCGGTGGGCTCAGACATAATCGATGTCAGTTGGATCATGGATGAGTATATTGACACCCTTCCACAAATGTCCCACATGGGCCATTGCTGCCTCCAATACAATGGCAGGAGGTTTCCCTGCCGCCTGGAGACTGAGGCAAGGCCTGTCCTCCGATTATAGTGGGTTTGGCCGTCATGTCTCCCACCCTGACAGGCTGGGTCACATTCTACCTCCTGTTAAAAAAAAGATGGCTATTCATGGTTTTTTCCTTATTAATCCTATTCAAATGTCAGAAAATATTATGCACTCTCTCACAAACCTCCATTGCTTTAACTGAATATTTAACATTTCTTTAGCCAGTCAGCAGGAAAGCGACTTTGCAAAGGAAGGGTAAATGAAATAGCCACGACTAGTCCCACATTTTAAAATTGAACACGGGCAATTAAAGTCAGAAGTAACACCTCAGTTCAGCTGGCTTTCTTCAGTATTCATAGAGTCATAAGGTCGACAGCATAGAAAGAGCGGTCAGCCCTTTGTGTCTGCACCAGTCAAAAACAACCGCCAAACTATTCTAATTCCATTTTCCAGCACTTACCCCTTGGCCTTCGCATCGCAAGTGCATATCTAAATACTTCTTAAATGTTATGAGGGTCTCTGCCTCCATCACATTTTCAGGCAACGAGTTCCACACTCCCACCACTCTCTGGGTGAAAGAGTTTTTCCTCACATTCCCTCTAAACCTCCTGCCCCTACCATAAATCTATGCCCCCTGGTCATTGATCCCTCCTGCAAAGGGAAGGGTTTCTCCCTGTCAACAGTATCAATGTCCCCCACCCCACCCACCCACCCTCAGTCTCCTCTGCTCCAAGGAAAACAACCCCAGTCTATCCAATCTCCCTTCATAACTAACACTCTCCAGCCCAGGCAACACCCTGGTAAATCTCTGCACCCTTTCCAGTGCTATCACATCCCTCCTATAATGTGGATTCCAGAACTGCGCACAATGCTCTTGTCAAACGCACAGTTCAATACTTAAACCATTAAATATCTGGAAACCCCTTATTAAAATTACTCATATCAGTCTAAATTACCACCTTCCACCCGACAACCCCCATCCCCCTGCAGTCTATTCCAAACATTCCCCACCACTGTGTGCGATAGTTATATCCAGACTGCCTTTAGCCCATCCCCCTCTGTATAGTATTTCTATCTTCATTCTTTATTCGTTCTTGTGATGTGGGCATTATTGGTAAGGCCAGGTATTGTTGCCCATTGCCATTGAGAAGGTGGAAGTGGGCCATTTTCTTGAACCACTGGAATCTGTACTGTCCCTTTACTGCTGTTCTATGTTTTTTGATCTGGTCGGCTCAGTCATTTTCCCTTTTCTAATAGTCACCTCAGGACCGCTTTTGTAGAATCATAAAGAATTAACTAAGTTTACGGTACAGAAAGAGGCCCCTCAGTCCATCATATTGCACTGGCCACAAAATGGGTCATCCAGCCTAATCCCACTTTGCAGGATTTGGTGCATAGCCTGAAGGTTGTGGCATTTCAGGTGGTTATTCAGACATCTTTGAAATGAGTTGAGGGTTCCTGCCTCTATCACTCTTTCAGGCAGTGAGTTCCAGACCCCACAACCCCTCTGGGTGATAAAACATTTCCTCACCTCCTCTCTAATCCTCCTACCAGTTGTTTTATATCAACACCCTCCAGTTGCTGATCTCTCTGCTAAAGTAAGTCGGCCCATCCCATCCACTCCATCCAGGCCCCACACCATTTTGTACATTTTGGGGATGTCAATCGGTCTTTAAGGTCTGCCAAGACTTAATGACTCTCGGGGAAATCATACACAGTTTCTCAGGATTCACCTTGTCAATACACCTGTAGATCTGCAATTCCTCAATAAGAATTCTCGCAGTCTGCTGCATTGCAAACAAATTCAGCTTCTGCAACAGTTGCCTGCAGCTCAGGCGCCCGCTGTCAGGTTAGCAGCCTGAGAACCATTTGCTACATAGGGCCCAGTGGCCCCAATGTCATTCCTGTCACTTGGCAAATTAGGACTGAGCCGTCATCAAACCGTGCCAAAGTGTTTAAGAAATTCTATTGGTGTAGTCACCAGAGGAGAAACCCGGCATCTGCAACTCTAACCCTCTGCAGCCTGACAATTACTCTGGGCTATACGTCAAATTTCTCGCTCCACTGTTTTAACAAAGCTTACTTTAAATGTGTAACCCAAATAGGCACAGTGCAGCAAAAGCAACTTTTATTGAACGGAACACACGTGAGAGGATTTGTCTATGGTGTGCCTCAGAGGAACCTTTGCTGCCTTAATTAATATTGAATTTGTATAAATAAAGAAGTAGGCGCATGGGAAAAATACCATTAAATTCACAACATTGCTCATAGGTTGCCATGGGAAAAATTGAATTTTCCAGCAACATCACTGGGTGTCTACATTGCAAAGTCTTCCATTTTCTGTGGTGTAAGGATCGGTACATTAAGGATTAACCTGGGATTGAGTCCAGTTCTGCCCACCTTGGTGATGTGTAGAGCTAGGTAGCAACATGCCATGGAGTCGTCTCCATACCTCTACTCTCTCCTGTAAATATATGCATAGTTCAATACCTTATGCAAGACTGCTTAATGGTACCTAAGCAGTACACATCACGGGTAGTCACAAAACCAACATTTCCCAACACTGACATCCTTCACCTTGCTAAATGTGAGGTTTATCCATTTTGGTAGGAATAACAGCAAAAGGGATTATTATTTAAATGATAAAATATTAAAACTTGCTGCTGTGCAGAGAGACCTGGGTGTGCTCGTACATGAGTCGCAAAAAGTTGGTTTACAGGTATAACAGGAGATTAAGAAGGCAAATGGAGTTTTGTCCTTGATTGCTCGAGGGATGGAGTTTAAGACTAGGGAGGTTATGCTGCAATTGTATAAGGTGTTAGTGAGGCCATACCTGGAGTAGTGTGTTCAGTTTTGGTCTCCTTACCTGAGAAAGGACGTACTGGCACTAGAGGGTGTGCAGAGGAGATTCACTAGGTTAATCGCAGAGCTGATGAGGTTGGATTACAAGGATAGGTTGAGTAGACTGGGACTGTACTGGTTGGAACTTAGAAGGATGCGGGGGGATCTTATAGAAACATATAAAATTATGAAGGGAATCGATAGGATAGATGCGGGCAGGTTGTTTCCACTGGCGGGTGAAAGCAAAATTAGGGGGCATAGCCTCAAAATAAGGGGAAGTAGATTTAGGTCTGAGCTTAGAGGAACTTCGTCACCCAAAGGGTTGTGAATATATGAAATTCCTTGCTCAATGAAGCAGTTGAGGCTCCTTCATTAAATGTTTTTAAGATAAAGATAGATAGTTTTTTGAAGGATAAAGGGATTAAGGGTTATGGTGTTCGGGCCGGAAAGTGGAGCTGAGTCCACAAAAGATCAGCCATGATCTCATTGAATGGCGGAGCAGGCTCGAAGGGGCCAGATGGCCTACTCCTGCTCCTAGTTCTTATGTTTTTATGTTCTTATAAACAGAAACTTCACTAAACACAAGCATACCAACCAGTTGAATAAAGAGGATGTTAATGGTGACAAGACTTTGTGTTGTTGAATGTAACTCTGATGTTGAAAATCCTTCTCCAACACACACACTACTCGACAATCTATGTTCTAGCAGTATTTAGTCTTCCTTCTTATTCCATACTCACAATCAGAAATGCTCCAGCTCCCGAATGTTGGAGTAAAGGACAGGGGCTCAGAGCAGCCATTGCCATGTTATAGGCACCAAACGCTGTACCGACAAAAGACAGAGATCCCAGCAACACCAAGGATCTGCAAAATGGAAGGGAGGAAAAAAATGTATCAGCTTAACGTTCGTCCACTACTCATTGCAACATTCCGGAATGAACTGTTGCTTCAAAGCTAGATACCACACCAGACATTATTATATTTTCATGGGATGTGAGCATCACTGGCAAGGCTGGAATTTTCTGCCAATTCCTAATTGCCTCAGAAGATGGCAGCGAGAAGCATCTTGAGTCACTGCAGTAGACCTGCTGTAGGTACACTCACAGTGCTGTTAGGTTTCAGGAATTCAATTCATCTTTAAGTGTGTTCTGGCTTATATGATAATAATAATAATAATGGCTTATTGTCACATGTAGGCTTCAATGAAGTTATCAAACCAGAACTTTCTTTATAACCTTTAATGATCTTTCAATAAACAAGAGAGAGACAAGTTACAAATTAGAGCAAATAACACATTTCATTACTAAGTTATGTTATAATGCACAGTATCCCCGACCGTGGACGCAATCCATTGGGTGGAATTTAGCTCCCCTCCCAGGTAGAAAGCATACGAGCAGTGCGGGAGGTGGCGGGCAGCCTGCCCACCCGTGGGCCAACTAAGATGCCAAGTGAAACCTGACAGTCCTGTTGTGGGCTTGATGTGCCATCAACGAACACGAGACGAGCAGTGAACGTAACTGAGGCTTTAATAAACTAAACAGAAAGCCTCCTGGCCTCGGATCTCGAACTGGGGCAGCGGCGGAGACCAGCCACTTTTATACCGGGCCCGAGGGGAGGCGGAGCCAGCAGGCAGTGGTTTACCACATTACATATGATACAGTCGCAGTTTACCACAATACACAGATTATGGTTTTCATAGTTTCATAGGATTTACACTGCAGAAGGAGGCTATTCAGCCCATCGAGCCTGCACCGGCCCTTGGAAAGAGCACCCCACCCAAGGTCAACACCTCCACCCTATCCCCATAACCCAGTAACCCCACCCAACACGAAGGGCAATTTTGGATACTAAGGGCAATTTATCAAGGCCTATCCGCCTAACCTGCACATCTTTGGACTGTGGGAGGAAACCGGAGCACCCGGAGGAAACCCACGCACACACGGGGAGGATGTGCAGACTCCGCACAGACAGTGACGCAAGCCGAAATCGAACCTGGGACCCTGGAGCTGTGAAGCAATTGTGCTATCCACAATGCTACCGTGCTGCCCCTGTGCTACCGTGCTGCATTCGGGAGCTGGAGCATTTCTGATTGTGAGTATGGAATAAGAAGGAAGAATAAATACTGCTAGAACATAGATTGTCGAGTAGTGTGTGTGTTGGAGAAGGATTCTCAACATCAGAGTTACATTCAACAACACAAAGTCTTGTCACGATTAACATCCTCTTTATTCAACTGGTTTGTCTGCTTGTGTTTAGTGAAGTTTCTGTTTATAAGAACATATATTACAGTGGTTCGGAGCCAGCAGGGACAAGCCCAGGCATGTAGCAATACAACAGTACAATACAGTGGTTTACCACAGGGCTGTGGGTGGGTGGCCCACCTGTACAACAAACTCCAGGGTTCTACCCACCTCCACGTGTTCTCATGACTCGCTTTCAGTCTCACGGTCACTCCTGTGAGTGAACCTTGTACCCTCTATCATCTGGAATGTTCTTTTACAGCCCAAGATTTTGTCAAACATTAGTATGACCCCTGGGATATCACAAGCAAGTTAGCGGGGTAAATGTTCTGGCCCCGCCCACAGCTGGAATCATCGCGGGCGGGATGGAAAACTTGACAGACCATTTAAAGGCCCGTTGACCTCGGGCAGGTATTTCTGGTCTCGTGGTGGGCAGCACCGGAAAATCCCACCCCATTGGCTGGAATTATCCAGCTGTTCATGCGGGCAGGATGTTCCGATCCCAACAACAGCACACTCTCGCCATGGGGGTTTCCTGGCGGCAAGGGGTGAATTCAACAGGAAATACCTTTTGATAAAGGCGGGACCAGAACATCCCACCGCCGGCCAAAGGCCTCTGCCACCGCGAAACACACAACGGGTTGCGCGGTAAACCCCGCTCACTCGGTTGAGGATGTCAAAATCTCACACATTTTCCGACACGTACTGCATTGCCATTTTGGAAGAAGGATTGCAAAATAATTAAGCCAGCCAATTTGTTTTTCACATGGAACATTTGAAAGAATAAAATATTGTTTTGCAGTGAGATACAAGTATTTCCTTGTGTTTCTCATGTGGACTAAAAATGATACACCAGGGGCGAGGTTCTCCGACCCCCCCCCCCCCCCGCCGGGTCGGAGAATCGCCGGGGGCTGGCGTGAATCCCGCCCCCGCCGTTTGCCGAAGTCTCCGGCACCGGAGATTCGGCGGGTGCGGGAATCGCGCCGCGCCGGTTGGCGGGCCCCCCCGCTCGATTCTCCGGCCCGGATGGGCCGAAGTCCCGCCGCTAAAATGCCTGTCCCACCGGCGTAAATTAAACCACCTACCTTACCGGCGGGAGAAGGCGGCGTTGGCGGGCTCCGGGCACCTGGAGGGGGGGCGCAGGGCGATCTGGCCCCAGGTGGCCTGGCCCGCGATCGGGGCCCACCGATCCGCGGGCGGGCCTGTGCCGTGGGGGCACTCTTTCCCTTCCGCCTTCGCCACGGTCTCCACCATGGCGGAGGCAGAAGAGACTCCCTCCACTGCGCATGCGTGGGAAGCTGTCAGCGGCCGCTGACGCTCCCACGCATGCGCCGCCCGGAGATGTCATTTCCGCGCCAGCTGGCGGGGCACCAAAGGCCTTTTCCGCCAGCTGGCGGGGCGGAAATTCGGGCGGCGCCGACCTAGCCCCTTAAGGTTGGGGCTCGGAACCCCAAAGATGCGGAGCATTCCGCACCGTTGGGGCGGCGCGATGCCCGTCTGATTTGCGCCGTTTTGGGCGCCAGTCGGCGGACATCGCGCCGTTTCCAGAGAATTTCGCCCCAGATTTCTGTTTCCCAGCCAGAAGCTACTTACAAACTAGCTGTCCTGAGTCTAATTGGGCTAACATCCCTTCTCATTCCATGTTCAAACCTCAGCCTGGACTCACTGCCTCAGAGTTCACCTCTCCAGCAGGGAAGTGTGCGTGAGCGAGAGAGAGAGTTTAAAAAGAAGAGATGAGAAAAGGCTAAAGGAGATACGGGGAGAAAAAATAGGAAAGAAAGAGATTTTATGACCCTTCCTTAAATCTATACCATGATGGTTGTTGCATCTAATTAAACCGGGACCTGGGATTCATGTCACATTACATTCATCCCCCACCATCTGGCCTGTGAAATCCTACCAACTGTCCTGGCTTGACACAATTCACACCTCTTTAACCTGGGGTTACCCCATCTCTGGATCTGTAAAGATTTAATCACCTGCTAATGCTCGCATTCCAAGCATTGTCTGGCATCTTTGAATCTATCTATATATATGTTTCTGGAACGTACCTCTTCATTCACCTGAGGAAGGAGCAGCGCTCCGAAAGCTAGTGACATCGGAACAAACCTGTTGGACTTTAACCTGGTGTTGTAAGACTTCTTACTGTGTTTTTGGGAGGTTTGGAGACACAAGGCTTTTTGCAAGAGGGCAGTTCAGTTGGAGAAAATGGGAGGTGTGCCTCAAAATCTTTTTTCGTATAAAGGTGTGCCATGATGTAAAAAAGGTTAGAGCCCACTGGCCTATGGAGCCAACATAACCGAAAGGGAGACTGAGCCAGGGAATATCCAGGGAATATCCAGGGTGAGTTTGAGTGATCCGAATGGGAACTGTAACTGAGTGGGGTTGTGTAACAGAGAGGCGATAATGTTGGAACTCAACGCGATAAATAATAATTTTTAGTTGATTTTTAAAACTTCCTCCTTTGCAATTATGGTCTCAAGATTTCCCCCCACCCCCACCATCCACTCTCACTTGGTCTCACAGTCATCAGAAAAATAGCCCCCCCCCCCCCCAACTCCGACCCTCACCTGGCCCCATGGTCAAAGCATTCCGTAGTTTATTTATGATGTGGAGATGCCGGCGTTGGACTGGGGTGAGCACAGTACGAAGTCTTACAACACCAGGTTAAAGTCCAACAGGTTTGTTTCGATGTCACTAGCTTTCGGAGCGCTGCTCCTTCCTCAGGTGAATGAAGAGGTCTGTTCCAGAAACTGTTTATTTAAGAAGAGTTCATCACCCTGGCTTAGGGCATGATGCCCTTTTCTCAAAGACACTCCTTAAGTTGCCTTGTCCAAGAGAAACTGTGCAGTTGATGTTCTTTGTAACACATTTCTCATTAGAACATTTTTTTGGCATTGCTTCAAAGAAAGTTCTATCGAGTGTCTATTGCAAGTTCCAAACTGATACTATTTAGTTCAGACAAACATGCACACGCCCTGCAGGCAATTGGTTCACCTCAACGTTTATTCAACTCCCTTAGTGATATCGGCCTTTGACCATATCTCCTGACCTCGTCTTGATCTCCTGAGGGTTTCAGAGAGAAATCTTGCAGAATGCCTTTTTTCTTAGAAATCCTGGACTTACTCCTCTGTTTCTTTCATACTTTCAGGAGATTATGGTGACTGCGAAGAGGTAGGGTGGGAGTTGGGTGATAGGGGGCAGAAATAAGGCTGGGATTTTCTGCTCCTGTTCGCAGTTGGCGTGTTAGCAACGTGACTGGAAAATATCGCAAGAAGGTCCCGGAAGCATTTTTCCGGCAGAACGACTGCAGGATGCGATTGCTCCCTCACCCCCCCACCCCTCGTCAAGTGGTGGTACCCATTTCCCACCATGCAACATCAGGAATGGCATAATAATAATAATCTTTATTAGAGTCACAAGTAGGCTCACATCAACACTGCAATGAAGTTACTGTGAAAATCCCCTAGTCGCCACACTCCGGCGCCTGTTCGGGTACACGGAGGGAGAATTCAGAATGTCCAATTCACCGAACAAGCACGTCTTACGGGACTCGTGGGAGGAAACCGGAGCATCCAGAGAAAACCCACGCTGACACGCGGAGAATGTGTAGACTCCGCATAGACAGTGACCCAAGCCGGGAATCGAACCCGGATGCCAGGCACTGTGAAGCAACAGTGCTAACCCACTGTGCTACTGTGCCGTCCATATCATTATAATGCATTTGCATATCATTATCGGGCCTATACACTGGAATCATACCCCAATGTCAAATTTAACTCCCACCGTGCAGTGATGTCAGAATCTGGTGAGCAAAACTCCGAGGCATGCATGGCGATGAGTTCACTCAAGCTGGCGCTCTGCTTGCGGAACAAATCTGCGTCTTTGGAGGGAGGTAGGACACAGGCAAGTCTGCACAGCAGCTTCTTCATGGCTGCCTCGCGGTGCTGGTGAACCACATTGAACGACTGAAGGGTGGGAAGGGCAGGAAACCGAGGCTTCCTGGGCTTGGCTACCTTGTCTTCCCAGTGGTTTCCTCTGACTTGAAGTGTACCAGCTGTGTGTAGGGACCACCTTTAAATGTGGCGTCCCGGTTATTCAAGCACTGAGATGATGGCTGCGTGGGGGAATTAGAGGCTGCCGCCAGAAATCCGATGTGAAACCTACACCTCCGCATTTTCATACTAAATGCTGCATGATATAACATAAAAAGCTGCCATTGTCTTCAGGCGGTCAAATGCCACTTTGATCTGCTCAAAATCGGACTTTGCCGATTTCTGGGGCAATTTGGCCCAAAGTGGTTTAATCGTAATGTTGAAGGGTGACCTAATAGAAGTCTTCACAATTCTGAATGGATCTAATAGGCTGGGTGTCTCCCTAGAAGTAGGAGAGCTAATTCCAGGGAATATGAACATGAAGCAGGGTTGATGCCCAACAGTAGTGTATGGGCTTTCCAGCTTCTTTTCTGAAAATATTGCAGCCTATGCCTGTCCTAGTATTACCAATCCTCTGTGTTTATTTTAACCATGATAAGCCATCATCGTATGAGATCCGCCATGGACGCATTGAATGGTGGAGCAGGCTCGAGGCGCCGAATTGCCTACTCCTGCTCCTAGTTCTTATATTCTTACAACCACTGCCTGCTCCATTCACATCATAGTGCTGTCAGCTTTATTCGACTAAGACCGTAAGATATAAGAGCAGAATTAGGCCGTTTGGCTCATCGGGTCTGCTCCGGCATTCGATCATCGCTGATATATTGCTCATCCTCAGGGGGGCACGGTAGCACAGTGGTTAGCACAGTTGCTTCACAGCTCCAGGGTCCCAGGTTTGATTCCCGGCTTCGGTCACTGTGCGGAATTCACACTTTCTCCCCGTGGTCTGCGTGGGTTTCCTCCGGGTGCTCTGGTTTCCTTCCCCAGTCCAAAAAATGTGCAGGTTAGGTGGATTGGCCATGCTAAATTGCCCTTAGTGTCCAAGAAGATTGGGTTGAGTTGGGTGGGGTTACTGGGTTACGGGGATAGGGTGGGGGTGTGGGCTTAGGTAGGGTGCTTTTTCCAAGGGCCGGTGCAGGCTCGATGGGCTGAATGGCCTCCTTCTGCACTGTAAATTCAATGATCTCTGTCTTAAAGACTCCTCTGTCGCAATTTGTTGCTTCCACTGTGCAGAAAAGGTGAGCAGGCACGAATGAATGTCTGCAGGTGAGAGCCTTGTTAAGAAGTTTGAATGAGGAGGGAGGAAAATAACTGTATTCAGGGAGATATGTCTTAAGGGACCATGCAAAATGTGAGGCTACCAACATAAAATCATCTCCAAGTATTCTGTTGAGGCAAAACTCCATTGAGCTGGATTCCATGCCACTGTAATGCCTTTGTGAAGCACCTTGGGGTGTTTCATTATGTTGAAGGAGCCATATAAAATCATAGAATGTTTACAACACCATTCAAACTGGTGTGCCAGTCCTTTGCAAGAGCAACTCAGCCAGTCCCACTACCCTTCCTTTCCCCCATATCCCTTCACATTTTTCTTGCTTCAGTCCCATTCCCCTTTTGAAAGCCATGACTGAATCTGCCTCCGCCACACTCGGGGGCGCAGCCTTGCATGACCTAACCACTTCCGCATTGAAACACTCTTCAAGTCATTTTTGATTCTTAGACTGGCGTCTGGTGCCGACCCTTCTGCCAATGACAACAGTTTTGAATTATCTGCTCTGCCTGGACACCCCCATGATTCGTAAAAACAAATTGTTCTGACTTTGTTGATGTAACTTTTTATCTGTTTCACCTCTGACAATGGAATTGCCCAAGTGAGCTTTTAACTATTTACAGGATACAAAGGAGCTAATGGAGATGAGAACAGAAAAAACGTACTTAGAGAATGATTGCAAAGAGAGAGCAAAATCTAAGCGACTGATAGACGAGGCTCAGGAAACTCTAGCAAGAGATTTCAAATGCCCATTTGTACGGCTTCTGATTTCAACCAACTTTGGACATTTGAAAATATGGTGATGCAAAACAATGAATCACTTCGATCACCAATAAATCCTGAGCTGCCAGCTATGAATTGCTGTTTTCAAAACCCAGTGCGAAGTGGGAATTTGTTTGGTTTTCTAAATTCAAGTGAGATTTCATTCTTAATTTAAAGTGGCATTTTTAAAACTGGAATCGAACTTGCTGGGTATCCACCTTGCCAGTTCTGACGGTGTTGACTTGACTCTAGTTTCTAACGCCTAATGGGATAACGGAAGCAGATGGTCGCTACCCAGTGTGTTCGACAAATCCAAGGGGCCTATCTTTCACAAGTTTTGCAGTGTGTCGTTTTCTGTGTGCTTTTTCCAACCTAAGAACGCACAGCTGTAGTTTACAGCAGGTGTATAGGCTTATGCCGATGCAGTAAAAGGTTCACACACTGTGCCATGATTTCAGGAGGTACTTTTGACTTTCTATCTGGAGCTGAGACATCCACATTGACACTGATGAGACCTCCGCATGTAGCAATTCTCATTCATTACTCATAAGGGCACAGGTTCTCTGAGTCATAAATCAAAGAAAAAAATGAATGCGCCTTTGGAAGTATTCCACAAACCTAATGCCCTTGGTGGCTACCAAGGTTATCAAAATGCATAGTTGGCAACTGCACGTATCATGTCAGGCTGGATAATTTTGTAATTTTTTTTCTTTACCCGATATGAGGGTGTCACTGGCAAGACCAGCATTTGTTTCCCCATTCATGATTGTCTTTGGGAATTTCCTGAGTGGCTGCAAACAATGTAGCATCTATCTCTGGCTGTTTCAGCTCATCTGCTGCTGGAAGCCTCATCCACGCGTGTGTCACCTCCAGACTCAACTATCCCAATGCTCTGCTCGTCGGCCGCCCATTTTATGCTTCGGATAAACTTCAGCTCGACGGTGCTCTACCAGAGCTCCTGCTCATGTACATGTGCCAAGTCGTATTCACCCATCGCCCACCTGTTTGCTGGCCCACACTGACCTCTGGTCTCCACATGCCTCCATTTAAAGCTCTCAACTCATTCCATGGCCTCTCCCTATTGCTATAATCTCCTCCAGTCCTACAACCCTACAAGGTCGTTCCTCCATATCCTGGTTCCTTTGTGCACCCCGATTCCCTTCGCATTCATTCAGGCCACACCTTTAGACATAGAATTTACAGTGCAGAAGGAGGCCATTCGGCCCATCGAGTCTGCACTGGCTCTTGGAAAGAGCACGCTACCCAAGGTCAACACCTCCCCCCTATCCCCATAATCCAGTAACCCAGTAACCCCACCCAACACTAAGGGCAATTTTGGACACTAAGGGCAATTTATCATGGCCAATCCACCTAACCTGCACATCTTTGGACTGTGGGAGGAAACCGGAGCGCCCGGAGGAAACCCACGCACACACGGGGAGGATGTGCAGGCTCCGGACAGACAGTGACCCAAGCCGGAATCGAACCTGGGACCCTGGAGCTGTGAAGCAATTGCGCTATCCACAATGCCACCGTGCTGCCCTGAAGAACATCTAACCCGAAGATTCCATGTACCCATCTCCATTACCTGTCGCTTCCTTTCGATGCTTCAGAAAATCTTTCTTCCATCCAGCTTTTGATCACCTGTCCTAATGAAATGAAAATCGCTTATTGTCACAAGTAGGCTTCAAATGAAGTTACTGTGAAAAGCCCCTAGTCGCCACATTCCGGCACCTGTTCGGGGAGGCTGTTACGGGAATTGAACCGTGCTGCTGGCCTGCCTTGGTCTGCTTTCAAAGCCAGCGATTTAGCCCTGTGCTAAACAGCCCCTAATCTCACCCTATTTGCCCTGGATCAAATTTCTGATGAACTATTCCCCTTTGAAGTGCCTTGGAAACATTTTCCACATTCGAAGCGTTATCCAAATGTGATTGTTGAAAAATTGCCTTATTTGGCCATAATTCAATTCATGTTTAAATGGTCTCACAATGCATTGTATCTCTTTTGCGCATCTATAACATTTTGTTGCATCTGCTGAAGAAGGACCTAACTTTGTCGCTGACTTATACTTGAGGAAACATAATCAGACAAGCAGGAAATTTATGACCATAATCTTGTCTCTGAACCAAAATGTAACAAGCCAGGAGTGTGATAGAATATTCTCCACTTACCTGGATGAGTACGACTCCATTAAAACTTGAGAAACTCAACACCAGCTAGGACAATCAGTCCGCTTGATCAGCACCCCAGCCACCGCCTTATTCATTTACTCCCTCCACCACAGTGACATCAGTGTGTGCCATCTACAAGTGCACTGCCACACCTCACCAAGACTCCTTCACCAGCACATCCCAAACCCAAGGCCTCGACCACCTAGAAGGACGAGGGCAACAGAACAAGGAACACCACCACCTGCAAGTTTCCCTCCAAGCCACGCACAATCCTTACTTGGAAATAGATCGTGGTTTCTTCACTGTTGCTAGATCAAAATCCATGAACACTCTAACAGCATCATGGGTGTACCTACACCACATGGACTGTAGCGGTTCAAGAAGACAGCTCGTCACCACGTTCTCAAGGACAGTTGGGGATGAGCAATAAATTGCTGGTCTAGCCAGTGACATCCACACCATATAGATGAATAACCTCCAAAAAGTAAACTGCTGGTTACTAGACCGTAAGAGGCAAAATAAAATGACCAAAGAAATCTATCCGGAAATTTAAAAAAACAAATGAACAAACAGTGGGAAATTTGAACTGAATGCCAGTGTGTGCTTGCAATGTTTTCCAATGTTTACATCAGTATCAGCATCTAGCACTGTCAGGTCACACAGGTCAGCTACAGGATAAAATTCACATCACTCTGTGCTACCATGGTTCTTAATAAAGTCCCCTGTGCTTCGAGCGGGCATTCTGGCGTTAGGATTATGTCTCCACCATACAAAGTAGGCAATAAAATCAAAGAGTAATGTAATCAGACAGGAAGTTCGCATATCGCAAATGCCAGTTGTTAATGGTTATATCCAAAATTTCACCACTGAGTTAACTGTACTTTGACCAGATGAGAACAACTGTTCGAAGCTGTAGGCAGACCTGACTTACCCCGAAATCGGGAGAGCATTTTATAATCGGCAAGTAATAATAATCTAATAATAATCTTTACTATTGTCACAGGTAGGCCTACATTAACAGTGCAATGAGGTTACTGTGAAAATCCCCTCGTCGCCACATTCCAGTGCCTGTTCGGGGACACAGAGGGAGAATTCAGAATGTCCAATTCACCTAACAATTACATCTTTTGGGACTTGTGGGAGGAAACTGGAGCACCCGGAGGAAACCCACGCAGACACGGGGAGAATGTACAGACTCCGCACAGACAGTGACTCAAGCAGGAATCGAACCTGGGACCCTGGAGCTGTGAAGCAACAGTGCTAACTGTTATATTACTTGGTAGTAATAGTTGTTACTTATTTGTTTATGCCGAGTTGAAGTTAGCTTTGATGATAAATACTCAAAGTCATCCAGTGATAACAAATAATTTATTGAGTACCTAATCAGTTTACTTGTGAGTTCTTTTCTTCAATACTTTTACTAGTAGTCGAATTAAACAAGATAGATTTAGATTAACAATGAATAATATACTTTACACTCTGAGCTTGTTATACTTCTGTCCTCCAGCTACAACACATCCAAAGACAGCAGGAAAACAGATTGTGGTTGTTTATATACGCCCTGTTAGTGTTGCCCTCTCGTGACCATCTGACTGCATTGACTACACATTAATCCTTCATGTATTTACATATACAGAGATCACTGCATCCCCCTTTTTTTGTATTACATTTTTTCTATATGCTGTAAAGAAAATTGTACACAAAGAAACGATGCAGTTTGTCATGCATTATACAGAGTTAATTAATCAATCAGTTCAATTTTCACAAGTTTAAACGATTGGGTTTACGTCGTCGTCTACTTGATCTTCTCAGTTGACTTGGAGTAGCTGATTTTCTTTATGTCCTTCTGATCAATGTCAGTTGGTTTATTTAAATGCAAGTTCTGCTGGTTAAGAGATTGATGTAAATTCAACGCTGGAAATACAGGTTGAGGAATTTGAATTTTTAAAAAGTCTCGTCTATTTTGTCGAATTAGTACACCCTCTGCAGTTTTCACAACATATGAACATGGTGCTGCTTGTCTGGTCACAGCGGTGGTTTGAGACCATCCTCCTTCTGGATGTCAAAGTCGAACAGCTTCTAGTGGTTTCAGTGGTATCGCGTGTAGATCATAATAATGTCATTGTTTGTTGCGTTGTTGTGTAATCTTACTCAACACACATGATTGATCTGGATTGCTAATTTGTATCGTGGGTAGCTGTTGTTCTCACTTCATGAATGAAAAGCATTTGAGCCGGAGATAGCCCAGAGCTTAATGGTGAGACTCTGTACGTAAGTAAAGCCAAGTGAATATCGGATTGTGAATCACTTGCCTTGCTTATTAATTGCTTTACAATGTGCACGCCTTTCTCTACTTTGCCGCTTGACTGAGGAAAGTGCGGACTCAAGGTTATATGGTTGAAATTATTTTGGGGGGGTGCAGCATGGTAGCGTAGTGGTAGCACAGCTGCCTCATGTCGCCGAGGTCCCAGGTTCGATCCCGGCTCTGGGTCACTGTCAGTGTGGAGTTTACACATTCTCCCAGTGTTTGCGTGGGTTTCGCCCCCACAACCCAAAGATGTGCATTGTAGGTGAATTGGCCACGCTAAATTGTCCCTTAACTGGAAAAAGTGAATTGGGTACTCTAAATTTTTTTTTTTAAGAAATTATATCTTTTTGAGAAGTCAGTCCACTCCCAATTCACGAAGCAGAAACCATTATCTGACATAATGGTTTGCGGAATTCAATGTCTCGCAAATGTCTCCCTACAAGCCTTGGTCACTGACGTGGAAGTGTGATCTGGAAATTTTACCACTTCAGGAAAATTGTAGTAGTAGTCTATGATGAGAACATAGTCTCTCCCTTTAGCATGGAATAATTAAATGCCTGCTTTCGTCCGCGGTGACGTAGCTATTTCATGCTACTGGAGCGTCTCCTTACATTGTGCTGGTTGATGTTTTTGACATGTGGTACACATCATTACCATGTCGTTTATTTATTCCCGGCCAATATACAGCTTGCCGTGCTCTTCTCTTGCACTTCTCGATTCCGAGTTGTCCTTCGTGGATCTTGCTGAGCAATTCTGACCTGAGAGTTAGCGGATTGACGATTTGGTCATTTCTTAGTAGCAGCCCATCCACAACAGTTAGTTCTGCCTGTATGTTTTGGAACTGTGGAGTGTCCTTTTGGCCAACCATGCTGGAGATGATGTATTACTTGTAGCAAGGTCGCATCTTTTTTTGTCTCAAGATGAATTTGCTGCAATTTTTCGTCAGATGCCGGAAGATTTTCCTTGTACAACTGTAATTGAGCTTCTATTTTATCAATGGACTCAGGAGGTGAGCGTTCAATATTGATGGATCTAGATAGTGTGTCGGCTATGATGAGGTCTTTTCCAGGAGTATAGACTAGTGTGAAGTCATAACTCCTCAACTTCATCATCATTCTTTGCAGGAAAGGACTCAGCTCATTGTGGTTTTTATCAATGATATTGACCAGTGGTCTGTGATCGGTTTCTATGAAGAACGTAAGTAGCCCGTACGCATAGTCGTGAAACTTTGATATACCTGTGATCAGCCGAAGACACTCTTTTTCAATTTGTGCATGCCTGCACTCCGTGGCGGTCATCGTTCTGGATGCGTATGCTACTGGAACCCAGTCTCTTTGGTTGTCTTGCTGAAGTAGTCCCACACCAATTCCATCTTGACTGGTGTCGATTGAGATCTTTGTAGGTTTGGTTGGATCAAAAAAAGTCAGAATAGGAGCTGTCATCAATTGATGCTTGAGGTCCACCCATTCATCCTGGTGGCGTGGAGTCCACTCAAACTCTGTAGTTTATCTGACTAAGATTCGTAGAGCTGACATCCTCGTCAATAAGTTTGAAATGAATTTCCCGAAGAAATGAATGAATCTCAGAAATCGAAGCACAGCTTTTTCATCTTTCGGCTGCTGCATGTTCTGTATTTCAGATATGTTTTCATTGTCTGGCCTGACACCTTGAGCTGAAATTGTACCACCCAAGAAATTCAAAGATGAACGTGCAAACATGCTCTTAGATATGTTGAATCAACCCATCTATGTCTTAAAATTATTCAAAGATTTTGCTCCACTTCTTTATTACTTGCTAATTTACATAAGAACTAGGAACAGGAGTAGGCCATCTGGCCCCTCGAGCCTGCTCCGCCATTTAATGAGATCATGGCTGATCTTTGTGGACTCAGCTCCACTCTCCGGCCCGTACACCATATCCCCGATTCCCTTTATTCATAAGATCATAAGAACTAGGAAAATTAAAATTGCTTATTGTCACAAGTAGGCTTCAAATGAAGTTACTGTGAAAAGTCCCGAGTCGCCACATTCCGGCGCCTGTTCGGGGAGGCTGTTACGGGAATTGAACCGTGCTGCTGGCCTGCCTTGGTCTGCTTTCAAAGTCAGCGATTTAGCCCTGTGCTAAACAGCCCCTTACAATTTGTTCTCATAGTTTATCTTCTCGCCTTTATTAACTTTTTGGTCACTTTTGCTGAGTTTTAAAACTTTCGCAATCGTCTGGCTTACTATTAATCTCTGCCACTTGTATTGTTTTTTTCAGTTTAATACTATCTTTTTTTTTCATAAATTTAGTGTACCCAATTAATTTTTTCCAATTAAGGGGCAATTTAGCGTGGCCAATCCACCTACCCTGCACATCTTTGGGTTGTGGGGGCGAAACCCACGCAAACATGGGGAGAATGTGCAAACTCCACACGGACAGTGACCCAGAGCCGGGATCGAACCTGGGACCTCGGCGCCGTGAAGCAACAGGGCTAACCCACTCCACCACCGTGCTGCCCAGTTTAATACTATCTTTAACATCCTTGGTTACCCATGGTTGATTTATCTCCTTCCTAGAATCCTTCTTCCTCACTGGGATATATTTTATTGTGAGTCATGAACAATTTTCATAACTGTTTATCATTGCTGATCAACTATCTTTCCTGCTAAACTCCTTTCCCAGTCCATTGCAGCCAACTCTGCCCTCATTCCTTTGTAATTACTCTCATTTAAGTTTAGCAAAGTTGTTTCTGACCCAAGTGTCTCACCCTCAAATTGAATGCTAAATTATACCATATTATGGTCACTATTTCCTCGGGGATATTTTATTCTGAGATTGTGTTTTTAAACCTGCACAGTACGCATTACCAGATCAAAAACACCATGGTCTCTGGTTGGATCCACAATATATTGTTCTAGGAAACTGTCCCAAATACACTCTATGAATTCTTCCTCATTCATCCCCTGCAAATTGATTTTCCCAATCCTTTATTATATCCTGATGTATTCGCCAAACTACAGTATAGCTACTGTTTTGGGGCAATTAGATTACTCCCACCAATGTCTTCTTCCCTTTGCCACTTGTATCCGCAGTAATTTGCTTTCATTTTGTCTTCTTCCCTTGTTATTTCTTACCTCCTCCTATATGGATTCTGCATCTTCCAATCATTTCTTGTTATACTTATTCTATCTCATACAAAGAGAGCTACCCCACTATCCTTTCCTTGCTGCCCGGTGTTATGAAAAGTCACAAAATCCTGAATATTTAGTTCCCAGTTTCGATCTCCTTGTAACCATGTATCAGTAATGGTTATTATTATTATTGGGCAGCATGGTAGCACAGTGGTTAGCACAATGGCCTCACAGCGCCAGGGTCCCAGGTTCGATTCCCGGCTTGGGTCACTGTCTGTGCGGAGTCTTCAAGTTCTCCCCGTGTCTGTGTGGGTTTCCTCCGGGTGCTCCGGTTTTCACCCACAGTCCAAAGATGTGCAGGGGTAGGTGAATTGGCCATGCTAAATTGCCCTTAGTGTCCAAAAAAGGTAAGGTGGGGTTACAGGGATAGGGTGGAAGTGTGGGGATAGGGTGCTCTTTCCAAGGGCCGGTGCAGACTCGATGGGCCGAATGGCCTCCTTCTGCACTGTAAATTCTGTGATTCTGTGATCTGTAATTAGATCTTACCCACTAACCTCAAATTTGTGCCGTTAATTCATTTATTTTGTGTTGCATCACCTGCAAGTTCCCCTCCAAACCATTAATCATCCTGACTTTGAACTATATCTCCATTCCTTCACCGTCAGGTTCAAAATCTGGGATCTCCCCGAGAATGGTGAGTGTACCAAAACAGGTGACCTGTAGCGATTCAAGAAGGTGGCTCACGGTCACCTCCTCAACTGCAATTAGGGATGGACACACCAACAGTGACCTTGCCAGTGATGCTCACACCCCATGAGCAATTTTTTTAAAAAAATTCAGATCAGGCATCTCCAATGGGCCAGCAATACCGGAACCATCAGATTATCTGGAATATTAGGTTAGATCTGTCTCTTGTTGCTAATAAAACCCCCAATTATAGTCCCAAGCTGATGTTCATTGATCCATAAAACACACTACACGGCACACTCAGAATTCAGCAAGTCAGCATTTCTTTCAGAATAACAGATCTATCATTAAACTTTCCACAAGGCAGAACAATTTATTCTGATTAAAAATGTGCAAATTTGCTCACATGAAAATGATGAAAATGAGAAACCCAAGCCCAGTGGCTGCACTCTACCATATGATTGGAGGAGGCCATTCAGCCCATCAAACCTGTTCAGATCATGACTGATCTGGACTTCAAATCTACTTCCCTCCACATGTTCACGGTGATGGAGGCAGCTTGCCACTGGGATCTTCCCCGTCCCGCCACTGTCAATGGGGTGTCCAGTTGTTTGCACCCACCCCCCCCCCCCCCCCCCCCCGCCAGAAAACCCATAGTGGGATAGTGGGGGAGGCTACTGTTGGAAGGAGCAGGAGACCCCACCAACGGGCAAGGCTGGAGACCTCCAGCCATTATTTCATGATTCCCCTCCTGAATGCTCAATCTCTGATTTTAAGATTGTGTTCCCTTTTCCTTCATTCCTCCTCAGATTCACTGAATTCTGTCAAGGGAAAGCTGGACCTGTTACCGTCCTCAACCAAAAGACTAGGTGCTGGAATAAGGAAGTACCAGGGTTACAGTGATCCCCTGGTCAGGTTTCGATTGCCTGTGGTGGTCACCGATGAATTCGCAAACTCTTTCTCTCAAATTGTCTTGGGTTTTTAATGATTTTTTTGCCTCCTTCAAATGGGGACAGCATTTAGGTGCCCGCCTAACAACACTCCCTTAGGCCTATTCAACCCTTAACTGCCTAATATGATGAATGTAGAAATTTCAGAAAGATATTATATGTATTTAGTGCAGTACGGGTTAAAATCCTGCGTTAGTGTGGGTATGACTGCTGCAGTAATGTTTTTTAAAATCCTGAGTTGCAAGACAGCTAGTGTTTTCTGGGGAACTAGAGGTGCAATTAAAGCATCATAAAAGCTTAGGCTAATGGAGTTTTGTTTGGATTAAGAGGGTTCCCTGTGATGTATTTAATTATCAACATTTGTGTTCAGTTACTAAGATGTTTAACTAATGGGAGGAGCCAGAGCCCCAGGCATTTTAGCGGAAAAGCAGAGATTGTTCAGTTGGGAGATGGAGATCAAACCATGAAGACAGTTTATAAAGACTACAGGCACGTTTCTGCCGGCGTGGATCCTGGCGCTATGGGTGAATCCCGCGAGAGGCCCAAATCGGGCTTTGCGCCGGTTCGAATGCGGGTCCCCCGACTCTCTTCACCCGACGTGATCTGTATTCCCCCCCTTGTTGGGTGTGACCCAGATCAGCATGGCTCATTTAAACACCCAGACGCGGTTTTCACCCTGGAGTCAACGGCCGTGCCAGTGAGACCTCAACCGGGCGTCAGTTAGCACTGGTTTCGACATCATGGACCAGATGTGGTGGCACCTCAGGGGTATCGCGCAGGCCATTAGAGACCCCAGGGTGGTCGGGGACAGGGCAGGGTGGTACCCTGGCACTCCCCTGGCAGCCAGGCTCTTGGCACTGCCAACCTGGCAATGCTACCCAGGCACTGTTTGAGTGCCCAGGTGGGACTGCCCAGGTGCCATTGCCATGGTGCCAGGTTGGCATTGCCAGGGTCAGATATGGGAAGGCCTTACCTATTATTGCGGGGTGAGGGGGATTTCTAGGGACCCTAGAAGGTTGGGATATGCATTGGGATCCAGAAAGCAGGGGCGGAGGGTGCCTGAAAGGGCGGGGGGATTGCAGAGATCAGGGCTACTGATCAAAATGGCACCCCGATCTGTGAGGAACCATTCCTGCAGGAATTCAGTGCAGGAAGTCGACTGAAGTGTGGCCTCAGCAGGGAAATACTCCCCAAGGTCCAAAAGCAGGATGAATCTCAGCAATGCAGCTGTCGAGAAACACACTGCCAAATGCACCCAAAACTGGATTTAGTTTCAAGTCCACTGAATCACGCCCTTCAGCTAGAGATCCTGCATTGTTATAGCAGGGTTCAGCTCTATGTCTTAAAACAGTTGCAAAACAACATCCCTTAAGCAAGTATACCTGGGTCTGCTAACTGTAATTAAAAGTGGATTGAGAACTGAGATGGTTTTGTCGTTTAAGTGGAAATAGAGATAGCAGTTAAGCGTTATTGTGTCAGTGTATTGATTAGCATTGTTTAAGGGGTAGTTGTATGTTATTTTCTTATGTGAAGTTAAAGATATTTTAATACTATGTTGGTAATAAAGTTTGTTTTAAAATACCATGGTCGGGATTCTCCAAAATCGCGGCTAAGTGTTGACGCTGGCGTAAACACTGGAGTGTTTCATGCCGGCGTCAACGGGCCTCTTCGCCCAGTGATTCAGTGGCCCCCAGGGGGCCAGCATGGTGCCGTAGTGCTCCACGCAGCTCCGGCGCCGATACGCGGCCCTGCACTGCCGGTGCGGGTCCGTGCATGTGCACAGCGGCCGGTTCCGCACCCATGCATGCGCATGGTGGCCGTTTCCGCAACATGGCGTAGCGACACAGCTGGCCCGCGCGGAAGAAGATAGGCCCCCCCCAGATGGCGCATGCCCGCTGATCGGTAGCCCCTGATCGTGGGCCTGGCCGTCGTTGAGGCCCCCTCCAGAGTCTGATCCCCTGGCCCCGCCCCCGCTCCCCCCCCCCACCAGGACAGCCACCGCGGCCGCGGGTCCGAGCTCTCGCCGGGTGGTACCATATGTAAACCACGGCGGCGGAACTCAGCAGGAACTCGGCCGGTTGACCGCGGAGCATTGCCGCGGGGCCTCTTTCAACGGCCCCGACCGTCGCCGCATCGACCGTGCACGCGCGACTGCCGCCGATCTCCCGTCGCCGGAGAATCGTGTCCCGGCGTCGGAGCGGCGTGGCGGGAATTTTCGGCGTCAACACCGATTCTCAGACCCGGCGCGGGCTCGGAGAATTCCGGTCCATATCGCTATTTTGCATGAAATCACTCCTGGAGCGAGTTATCCTTCCCTCACAGTCTTACAAAATTTAAAGTAAAATATTGGGGTTTCTGTCCAGTATCCGAGCCACTGTTGGGATCTGGTTCAGGATTGCAATACTAATTAGAGGAAGGCAAATGAGAATGGGCAGGCTGCTTTTCACCAACTCTTGTTGAAAAAGCAGAAAATAAAGAACATTGGAAGCTGCCCTGTGCCCATCCCACCCCATCCCCTCCAGACAGCAAGTCAAATCTATTGCTACTGTACTTTCCCTCACAGCACTGTGAATGATCTCTTCAAGTTTAGTATCAGGACTGACACCTCTACAGATTGCCCTCCACTGTCCCAGCACTAAATTGATTGTATTTGTGTTTTGTTCCTCTCCCAGGCCTGATCTCCCACTCTCGCCCATCCCTCCCAAGGGTACCCAATTCCGCCTCACTCAAAAATCCTTACCTTAGTCTGGTGTCCATGTTGTCTTATTCATGGGCCTTCTTGCAGTCCCAGCAGTGCCCACTACTGAGTTTTGGTGCTGCTGTGACGGCAGCTGCTGCTGGCCAAACTGATCGATCCAATCCCGAGGCTGGGACCTGGTCACTGAGAGGGAGAATTCCCATGCTGAGCTTATTAAGACCACCATTTTCTTCTGGAGGGCAGGCTTTTTCAAAGTCATTTGGATCGCAACTGAGCGATACACATTCCTGTAAAATCCAGCCCATTGACTCTACAGAACAGAAACCCATTCTATATGGACCTCAACTGGCTCACACCTGCATTTATACTCCAAGCATTGCGCTGGTCAAGGAGACACAGCCTGAGTGAGTGAGACACAGACAGAGTGAGAATTTGAAACTTGGTAATTTGGTGCAGTGAGGTAATTCGGTGAAGAGTGGGAGAAGGTGCTTTTCCCTACTGTTTTGTTCTCTCTCTTTCTTCTGGCCTGTAACTTTTAATCAGCAGGGAGAGAACCTGAGAAAATATGAGACTCTCAGAAGGTAAGTAAGTGATTTTTACTCATTTTTACTTTTATTACCTTTTCAAATTGTGTGTGTGTGTGGGGGGGGGGGGGGGGAGGGGGGGGTGAGATGACATCACAGAAAAGCTGTGACCTGAGTGGTGGGTGGGAATCTACACTAAATTTTAAAAATTAAGCATTGGTAACTAATTAAACATAATTACTTAATTATAATTTAGAGGGGTACCTAAGCCACAGATCGGAGAGTACTATATTTAGCTTTCACATTTATAGTAGAAATCTAGTGCTAGGAAACAGATAGTTAACAGTAACTTTTTTTTTTTTAATTTTAACTTTTAACTTTAATTTACTAATTAATTGATGCAATGTCAGTTAGAGGGGTGCAGTGCTCTGACTGTGAGATGTGGCAGATCCGGGAGGCTTCCAGCGTCCCGGATGGCTTCATCTGCAGAAAGTGCACCCAACTGGAGCTCCTCACAGACCGCATGGTTCGGTTGGAGCAGCAATTGGATGCACTTAGGAGCATGCAGGTGGCGGAAAGCATCATAGATAGCAGTTATATAAATGTGGTCACACCCAAGGTGCAGGCAGAGAAATGGTTGACCACCAGAAAGGGCAGGCAGTCAGTGCAGGAATCCCCTGTGGTTGTCCCCCTCTCGAACAGGTATACCCCTTTGGATACTATCAGGGGAAAACAGCAGCAGCCAGAGCAGTGGCACCACGGCTGGCTCTGATGTTCAGAAGGGAGGGTCAAAGCGCAGAAGAGCAATAGTAATAGGGGACTCTATAGTCAGGGGCACAGATAGGCGCTTCTGTGGACGTGAAAGAGACTCCAGGTTGGTATGTTGCCTCCCTGGTGCCAGGGTCCAGGATGTCTCCGAACGGGTAGAGGGCATCCTGAAGGGGGAGGGCAAACAGGCAGAGGTCATTGTACATATTGGTACTAACGACATAGGCAGGAAGGGGCATGAGGTCCTGCAGCAGGAGTTCAGGGAGCTAGGCAGAAAGTTAAAAGACAGGACCTCTAGGGTTGTAATCTCGGGATTACTCCCTGTGCCACGTGCCAGTGAGGCTAGAAATAGGAAGATAGAACAGCTAAACACGTGGCTAAACAGCTGGTGTAGGAGGGAGGGTTTCCGTTATCTGGACCACTGGGAGCTCTTCCGGGGCAGGTGTGACCTATATAAGAAGGACGGGTTGCATCTAAACTGGAAAGGCATAAATATCCTGGCCGCGAGGTTTGCTAGTGTCACACGGGAGAGTTTAAACTAGTATGGCAGGGGGGTGGGCATGGGAGCAATAGGTCAGAAGGTGAGAGCATTGAGGGAGAACTAGGGAATAGGGACAGTGTGGCTCTGAGGCAGAGCAGACAGGGAGAAGTTGCTGAACACAGCGGGTCTGGTGGCCTGAAGTGCATATGTTTTAATGCAAGAAGTATTACGGGTAAGGCAGATGAACTTAGAGCTTGGATTAGTACTTGGAACTATGATGTTGTTGCCATTACAGAGACCTGGTTGAGGGAAGGGCAGGATTGGCAGCGAAACGTTCCAGGATTTAGATGTTTCAGGCGGGATAGAGGGGGATGTAAAAGGGGTGGCGGAGTTGCGCTACTGGTTAGGGAGGATATCACAGCTGCACTACGGGAGGACACCTCAGAGGGCAGTGAGGCTATATGGGTAGAGATCAGGAATAAGAAGGGTGCAGTCACAATGTTCGGGGTATACTACAGGCCTCCCAACAGCCAGCGAGAGATAGAGGAGCAGATAGGTAGACAGATTTTGGAAAAGAGTAAAACCAACAGGGTTGTGGTGATGGAAGACTTCAACTTCCCCAATATTGACTGGGACTCACTTAGTGCCAGGGGCTTAGATGGAGCAGAGTTTGTAAGGAGCATCCAGGAGGGCTTCTTAAAACAATATGTAGACAGTCCAACTAGGGAAGGGGCGATACTGGACCTGGTATTGGGGAATGAGCCCGGCCAGGTGGTACAAGTTTCAGTAGGGGAGCATTTTGGGAACAGTGACCACAATTCAGTAAGTTGTAAAGTGCTGGTGGACAAGGATAAGAGTGGTCCTAGGGTGAATGTGCTAAATTGGGGGAAGGCTAATTATAACAATATTAGGTGGGAACTGAAGAACCTAGATTGGGGGTGGATGTTTGCGGGCAAATCAACATCTGACATGTGGGAGGCTTTCAAGTGTCAGTTGAAAGGAATTCAGGACCGGCATGTTCCTGTGAGGAAGAAGGATAAATACGGCAATTTTCGGGAACCTTGGATAACAAGAGATATTGTCGGCCTCGTCAAAAAGAAAAAGGAGGCATTTGTCAGGGCTAAAAGGCTGGGAACAGACGAAGCCTTTGTGGAACATAAGGAAAGTAGGAAGGAACTTAAGCAAGGAGTCAGGAGGGCTAGAAGGGGTCACGAAAAGTCATTGGCAAATAGGGTTAAGGAAAATCCCAAGGCTTTTAGCACGTACATAAAAAGCAAGAGGGTAGCCAGGGAAAGGGTTGGCCCACTGAAGGAAAGGCAAGGGAATCTATGTGTGGAGCCAGAGGAAATGGGCGAGGTACTAAATGAATACTTTGCATCAGTATTCACCAAAGAGAAGGAATTGGTAGATGTTGAGTCTGGAGAAGGGTGTGTAGATAGCCTGGGTCACATTGAGATCCAAAAAGACGAGGTGTTGGGCGTCTTAAAAAATATTAAGGTAGATAAGTCCCCAGGGCCTGATGGGATCTACCCCAGAATACTGAAGGAGGTTGGAGAGGAAATTGCTGAGGCCTTGACAGAAATCTTTGGATCCTCACTGTCTTCAGATGATGTCCCGGAGGACTGGAGAATAGCCAATGTTGTTCCTCTGTTTAAGAAGGGTAGCAAGGATAATCCAGGGAACTACAGGCCGGTGAGCCTTACTTCAGTGGTAGGGAAATTACTGGAGAGAATTCTTCGAGACAGGATCTACTCCCATTTGGAAGCAAATGGATGTATTAGTGAGAGGCAGCATGGTTTTGTGAAGGGGAGGTCGTGTCTCACTAACTTGATAGAGTTTTTCGAGGAGGTCACAAAGATGATTGATGCAGGTAGGGCAGTGGATGTTGTCTATATGGACTTCAGGAAGGCCTTTGACAAGGTCCCTCATGGTAGACTAGTACAAAAGGTGAAGTCACACGGGATCAGGGGTGAGCTGGCAAGGTGGATACAGAACTGGCTAGGTCATAGAAGGCAGAGAGTAGCAATGGAAGGATGCTTTTCTAATTGTAGGGCTGTGACCAGTGGTGTTCCGCAGGGATCAGTGCTGGGACCGTTGCTGTTTGTAGTATATATAAATGATTTGGAGGAAAATGTAACTGGCCTGATTAGTAAGTTTGCAGACGACACAATGGTTAGTGGAATTGCGGATAGCGATGAGGACTGGCAGAGGATACAGCAGGATTTAGATTGTTTGGAGACTTGGGCGGAGAGATGGCAGATGGAGTTTAATCCGGACAAATGTGAGGTAATGCATTTTGGAAGGTCTAATGCAGGTAGGGAATATACAGTGAATGGTAGAACCCTCAAGAGTATTGAAAGTCAGAGAGATCTAGGTGTACAGGTCCACAGGTCACTGAAAGGGGCAACACAGGTGGAGAAGGCAGTCAAGAAGGCATACGGCATGCTTGCCTTCATTGGCCGGGGCATTGAGTATAAGAATTGGCAAGTCATGTTGCAGCTGTAAAGAACCTTAGTTAGGCCACACTTGGAGTATAGTCTTCAATTCTGGTCGCCACACTACCAGAAGGATGTGGATGCTTTAGAGAGGGTGCAGAAGAGATTTACCAGAATGTTGCCTGGTATGGAGGGCATTAGCTATGAGGAGCGGTTGAATAAACTCGGTTTGTTCTCACTGGAACGACGGAGGTTGAGGGGCGACCTGATAGAGGTCTACAAGATTATGAGGGGCATAGACAGAGTGGATAGTCAGAGGCTTTTCCCCAGGGTAGAGGGGTCAATTACTAGGGGGCATAGGTTTAAGGAGAGAGGGGCAAGTTTTAGAGTAGATGTACGAGGCAAGTTTTTTACACAGAGGGTAGTGGGTGCCTGGAACTCGCTACCGGAGGAGGTGGTGGAAGCAGGGACGATAGTGACATTTAAGGGGCATCTTGACAAATACATGAATAGGATGGGAATAGAGGGATACGGACCCAGGAAGTGTAGAAGATTGTAGTTTAGTCGGGCAGCATGGTCGGCATGGGCTTGGAGGGCCGAAGGGCCTGTTCCTGTGCTGTACATTTCTTTGTTCTTTGTTCTTTGTTCATTCGAACTTCCCCCTACCCTTCGTCTTCAATTAACATCACTCCTCTCTTTTCCTTTCATCTTCAGTCACTTAACTAACTTTCTCTTAAATGGAACTCCCATATTCACTTCAACTACTCCTTGTAGCAGTGAGTTCAGCATTCTCACCGATGAATAATGTTGCAACAATCTATAAGGGCTCTAAAAATTGTACCTCTTTTGCTTTCCTGTTGGATGATCCACTCTCCCTATTTGGGACCGCCTCTTCTGATTGGTCAAGATATGTGGCTTGCTAACACTGACCATAACTGAGGAATGTCAGTGACTGGGAGTATTCAATAAAATCTACAAAATACCAATATGCCCCATTTTTAAAAGGACTTACAAGCAATGACTTGCAGGTTTCGACTTGCAGTGACAGACCACTCCCACCATTATAGTTCATCAGAACGTTGGTGACACTCAGAAACACAGGTGCCAATTTGGGGGTCCACATGCATTTGCTTCTCAGTCATTGCTGGCCCAGCTGCCTACCTGTATCTCAGCGTTCTGTTTCCCTTTCTTCTGGCTCGCTGCACAGTTCCTGGTGCCACAGGTTCCTCTCGATCTGCTGGATGCAGAGATCTCTGTCTTGATACTAAACTTGAAGGGGCCATTTACAGTGCTGTGAGGGAACGTGCAGCAGCAATAGATTTGACTTGCTCTAGAAAACAGCTATAATACATATGTTGGGTTGACTGGCTGCCTTCTATGCTTGAAAGTTTCATGACTCTACAACTGCCATTAGGCTGCCTTTGTTCACGAGCCTGCACCTCGCTGTGCATTGGCATTGCCCCAGAAGTGGGGGAGGAAGAAAATTTGCTGTAAAACAATGAGATTGCTATTATTCTCAAGCAATTTATCCAGTAAATAATTTGAAAAATACCAACGTTTCTACCTATGAGAAGTTTTTTCCAGGAATGCTAGATGTTGGCTCCCACACAGAGTCATTTCCCAGCAAGTTGATCCCCAAATGTACCAAGACGGTGGATGCCACATTTGCAAGTCATGGCTTGTTCGAGCTCAGTTCTGTTGCAATTTAAAAGACATTAGAATGGATTCGCTACAACAGTCTCACCATCTCCGAAACCCACAACATTCTGTGTTGCCTACCTTTTGGGTAAAATCAAAGCAATAATGCAGGCGCCAGGATTAGCCATGGAACCCAGGGCGGCAGACAGGTGGTAAGCAAGGTTTCCATAGGGTAAACATGAATACGTCTGCACTGATGGTAGAAAACCATTGGTCAATGAATTCACCCAGGCGACGAGAAAATAGATGAAGAGATGCTGCTGCTTGGAGTACTTTGTGAATGTACTGGTTTCCACATTTTCTGTTTTGGCTGTGAGCTTTGCTTCATCCATTGACTTTGTAGGACTATTGGGACTGGAGCTTTGTTGATTTGTTGGTCGCTTGGAGATGTGTTTATTCAGTTCTGATTCAGTGGTGGAGACATGCACCATTTGGTCAGCCACGTGCGCTTCATTAATCTCCTTGTGTGGTAACCATGGAACACGGGTGAGGAAAAAGAAGGCCACCAAGCAGAAAACCATCATAACTGTGAGGAAAGCTAAGAAAGCTGCTGTAGAGAAGTTGGCAGGTATGTAATGAGTTTCAATCTGGTGGATACTCGACCCCTCTGTGAAATCATCAACGGTCATGTTGATTGTCTTTGAAACATTCACACACTTGACCATCCCCACACCCTGGCTTAGTGCCACAAGGCCAGGGACAAAGCCACTCAAGCCTTCCCCAATAAAATAGGTGGTCATATACTTTGTCGGGAGTCTCATCATGAAAGGGAGAAAGGTCACAGAAGATGTACAGTCCACGAGTGACAAGAATAAGGCCAGTGTAAGAAATGCTGTACTGTGTGGTCTGCCTGTCAGTAGTGTCGTTTCCTTCCAGAAGAATATCATCAGCAAGCTGGCCATGATTCCGATGCTGATAATAATGTAAATGACAATGATCTCATTCATCTTCCCTGGTGCAAACTTGTGCATGAGAGTGACAAACAGAGGTCCCACATTGGCCAGTTGAATGATGACAGTCAAGTAAGAGGGCAAGCCCCATCCTTCAGGCAACACGTTCACAATAAGCGGAAGCTCCACCCAAAGGCCATTGATGGCAACCCATGAGCCCATGCCAAATATGCAGGCCAGTACGTGGGTGATGAGGGGCATGGTGCTGTGGTGCGGGCTCATCTATGTGACAGAGTTCATTTGCATTAGGCAGCTCAGGGCGGATGGAAGTTATAAGTTGTTTCCTGAAATGCAAAGCAACAATAAAATAATCCTGTGCTTACCAAATAAGGTGCAACAAAATCAAAGCAAGATTTGTGACCATTGCTCACCCAAGTACACCCAAGGTTAAAGAGTACAATGCCACCAAAGTCCAGAACTCAGACACTCACATTATATTATTAAGAATAAAACAACAAGTTGCACTTATAGGGGCATAGGAGAATCAGGAGCGGAGTAGGCAATTGAGCCATTCAAGCCTACTCTGCGTTCAATAAGGTCATGGCTGACCTGGTGTGGGCTCAATTCCACTTTCCTGTCCACCCACATAACCCTTGAATTCCCTTGGCTCTGGAAAATCTGTCTAACTCAGGCTTGAATGTTTACAATGGCCGAGCCTTGCTCTCTGGGGAAGAGAATTCCACAGACTAACCACCCTCTGAGAGAAAACATTTCTTCTCATCTCTGTCTTAAAGGGGAGACCTCTTATTCTTCAACTACATCCCCTTCTAGACTCCCCCACAAATGGAAACTTCCTCTGATCCACCCAGTCAGATCCAGGCAGGATTTTATTGATTTTTAAAAGATCTCTCATTCTTCTAAACTCCAATGGGTAGAGACCCAATCTGTGCAATCTTTCTTCGTAGGAGAAGTCCTTGAACCCCAGGAATGAGTTGAGTGAACTTTCCCTGTACTGCTTCTCATGGAACAATTGGCAGATGTTTACAGACCCATCACAGCGGGTGGGGTTTGGAGGGGGGCGGGGGGGGGGGGGGTGGGGGGGGGGGGGGCGGTTGTGGGTTGGAGGCTGTAAAATGCAGCAAGCCATTCAAAATTCCAATTCGGCAGGAACGAAGGTCCCTCTGCTGGGATGGACTGTAAAATCCTGCTGTGTATCTTTATTTTCACGTAAGGAGTTCAAAACTGTACGCAGTATTCCAGATGTGGTCTCACTAAAGCCCTGTACAGCTGCAATAAAACCTCTCTGCTTTTATACTCCATTCCCTCGGCAATAGGACCAACATTCCATTTGCCTTCCTAATCAATAACTGCAAACTAACGTTTTGCGGCTCATGTTCCTGGAAACTTAGATCCCTCTGTATCATCAAGTGCTGTAATCTCTCTCCATTTTATTCATGTGCTATTTTTCTATTCTTCCCGCGAGGTGGACAAATCCACAATTTCACCACATTCTACTCCATCTGCCAATTCTTTGCCAACTCGCTTAACAGTGGCACAGTCGTTAGCACTACTGCCTCAGTGCCAGGGATCTGTGTTCAATTTTGGCCTCGGGTGACTGTGTCTGCGTGGAGTTTGCACATTCATAGAATCCCTACAGGGCAGAAGGAGGCCATTTGGCCTCCCAAGTCTACACTGACCCTCCGAAAGAGCACACAACCTAGGCTCACTCCCCCGCTCTATCCCCCTAACCCCACTCAACCTAAGGGGCAATTTTAGCAGAGCCAACCCACCATTCTCCCCATGTCTGTGTGGGTTTCCTCTCACAATGCAAAGATGTGCAGGTTAGGTGGATTGGCCACGTTAAATTGCCCTCGGGTTCAAAAATGTGCAAGTTAGATGGAGTTACGGGGAATAGGGTGGGGAGTGGTCCTAGGTAGGGCGTTCTTTCAAAGGGTTGGTGAAGACCAGATGGGTGAATGACCTCCTTCTGTACTGTAAGAATTCTATTCTATTCTATCTAAATCCGTTTGCAGGTTCTTTACCTCCTCTTGACAATTTACTTTCTTACTTATCTTGGTGTCATCAGCAAATGCAGCTACCGTCCATTCAGTCCCTTCATCCAAATCATGGATATAGAATATAAGTAGCTGAGCACTAACCCCTGTGACATCCCACTAGTTACAGTTTGACAATGCGAAAAGACCATTTATCCCTACTCTCTGCTTTCTGTTAGCTCACTAACTGGGATCCATGTTACCCCTACACCATATTCTCTTATCTTGTGCAATAATCTTTAATGTGGCTCCTTATCAAATTCCTTTTGCAAATCACCATCCCTGGTGATGGTGATTGCTTCAAGTTCCTCCCTCCGGTACACCTTTTGATTTTGAAGTATCTTTGGGAAGTTTTCCACAGTGAAGACAGACACAAAAGACCTGTTCAACACCTCCACGATTTCCTTGTCCCATTAATCAATTCCCCAGGCTCACTCTCTGGAGGACCAACATTAGTTTTAGTTGCTCTTTTCCTATTCAACTACTTGTCGGAACTCTCGTTATCTGTTTTATATTACTAGCTGGCTTTCGCTCAACGTTCTCCCTCTTCATTTTTTAAAAAGTCATTCTTTGTTGGTTCTTAAAATCTGACCAATCCTCTGACCTACAACTGATCGTTGCAGATTTGTGCAGTATTCCTTTCACGTTATTACAATCATTAACTTATTTATCCAGTCAAGGATGATGCATCCTTCTCAAAGAGTCTTTCTTTCTCTCTTACTGGGATAAATCTTTACGGAGAGTTATTAAATATCTCCTTACAGGTCTGCCACTGCATCTTTACTGTGTCATGTGAGAGTACCTTTAAGAAATGGGTGTTTATAAATCGGTGTGTATATAAATATCTGCAGTGAGAGTACCTTTAAGAAATGGGTGTTTATTACTGCAGTGATGTCAGAGAATGGGTGGAGCTGGGCTGTCTGTCAGCTTTCTACTTTCATTTTAGGCTGTTTGCTGCAGGGTGTATTTTTGTTTCAATTTCGTTTTCAGTGTTGGAGCTGAAGCCAGACCAAGCAGGTGTACTGCTGTTCTCTCTGCCATCAAAAGACTATCTCTTGATCATTTGATGCATTCAGAATTATAAATGTTTTCAGCAGTGACTTTAACCTGATGTGTTTCTGTTAAAGGTTTTATTTTTAAGTTGTATGGATGTTAAAAGGAAAGCTTAAAGGATTACTCAGTGTTGTAGTCTTTGGGGGTTGTATTGGAATTAATGGGTGATAAGATGTTTTAAAAAGGTTAGCTTGAGTTCATAGAAAAAACATTGTTTTGCTTTAAAAAATACTTTTCCATTTCTGCTGTACCACACCTGTAGAGTGGGCCGTGTGCTCCCCATACCACAATCTATTAAAAGTTGTGGGTCAGGTGAACTCCATGATACACTTTGGGGTTCTCTAAACCCTGGCCCATAACAACTGTCATACCTTTTAAACTAGTTTCCCAGTTCACATTAGTCAGCTTTGCTTTCGTACCCTTATTATTACCTTATTCAGGTTTAAAACACTTGTCTTAGACCCACATGTCACCCCTTCAAACTGCATGTCAAATTGTTATGATTGTTGTCACCTGAAGGTTCCTCTGCCACCATCTTATTGATTAATTCTGGGCGGGATTCTCCAGTCCCCCAGCTGCGGATTTCTCGACTCACCAAATTCCCAAGTTCAGACTTTGTGACAAAGCTGCACTCAGTAATGAGCTGCTGTTTTTTTTTGCTGGCATACTTTGGTGCTCAGCAAGACCACCTCTATTAGAACTAGCCGAAATCCTGCAGGGCTGAGTCAGCACTGTGGGCTGGAGAAACTAGTTCAAGTTAGTTAACTAATTGACTAACTGCAGCTGCTTCTGCTGTCGGGGTCTTGTTTATCCCTGGCGAAGGCTGAAAGAAACTTAACTTTAATAGTAAATTATACCAAAATTCAAAATGCAAGCTAGATGAGATTTTAGAAAGAGATTAATGCTTAAATTTAACCCTTAACATTCCAAAAAGAGTAACAAGACAATTTGCAATAGTATTATCAAATAAGATTTCTAACTAAACCACTTAAAGACATATTAGAGAAGATGACCAAAACCTTTGTCAAAGAAGTAAGTTTTAATGAACATTGTAAAAGAGGAAAGAAAGCTAGAGAGACAAAGATGCATGGGGAGGAAATTCCAGAGTTTGGGGCCTAGGCAGCTGAAAGCACGGGACCCAATGGTGGAGCAATTAAAATAGTGGTGTTCAAGAGGCCAGAATGGGAGGACTCAACGATTCCGGAAGGTTGTAGTGCTGAAGCAGATGGCAGATAGGGAGGGGTGACACTGTCAGGTCAAGTGGCACGGTGAAACAGTGGTTAGCACTGCTGCCTCACAGCACCAAGGACCCGGGTTCAATTCCAACCTCGGGTGACTGTCTGTGTGGAGTTTGCACCTTCTCCCCGTGTCTGCGTGGGTTTCCTCCGGGTGCTCCGGTTTCCTCCCACAGTCCAAAGATGTGCAGGTTAGGTGGACTGGACATGCTAAATTGCCCTTAGTGTCCCAAAGATGTGTAGGTTAGGTGCAGTTACATGGATAGGGCGGGAGGGCGGTGGGGGGGGGGGGGGGGGGGGGGATCTAGGTAGGTTGCTCTTTCGGAGGGCCAGTGCAGACTTGATTGGCCAAATGTCTCCCTTCTGCACTGGAGGGATTCTAAACAAAAATTTGAAAATGAGAATTTTTAAATTGAGACACCCTAGGAACCAATTTAGATTAGTGAGCACACGAGAGAAAGGTGGATGGGATCCGGTCGGAGTTCGAATTTTGGATGGTCTCAGACCTTTCAGGAGGATTGAATGTAGATGGTCCACCAATAGAGTGTTAAAATGGTCAAATCCAGTGGTTAAAAAAAAAGACATGAATGAGTGTTTCATCACTGTAATGGAGATAAAGTGGAGTTGGGTGATGTTATGGAGGTGGAAATTGGCGGTCTCAGTAATGGCAGTTATATGGTCAGAAGCTGCTCTCAGGTCAAACATGACACCACGTTTACAAACAACCGCTTCATTAATTTAAACCTTAGTAGTTTTACTTCTTTACTATTCCATCTCCACTAGCTTCCCATTCCACCACCCGCTCCCCCATCACTGATTCGAGATCCTCTTCCTCATTTCCAGATCGCGCCTTGACCTTGCTCCATTTACGATGATTGGCAAAAGAATGAGGACTGACATGTGGATCCAGTTTTTTTACAGAGCAAGTTGTGTTGATTTGAAATGCACCATCTAAAAGGGTCTTGGAAACGAGATTCAGTTGTAACTTTTAGGTGAAGGTAAAATTTCAGGAGCCAAAGGGAGGTCAGAGGAGTGGGATCAGTTGAAGAACTCTTTGAGCGATCCACCGGTTAGAGTTAACACAGACATGATAGGCTGACTGGCCTCCTCTATTGTGTCATTCCATGATTCTATTGTTCTCCCAGAGTGGCCCTTCTGAATTTGTGCTCAAACTCCGCACATTTCTCATGATGACACACTGTGTCGTGTTTCCTTTCTCTATTTCAGCACTGTTGGCACAGCCAGCCCTGCGCTCTGAAATTCTTTTTGTATATCCCTCGACCTTGGTGCATATCTCACCTGCAGAAACCGTCTTCAAACCTGGAGACTGGAGGGTGTTCGAGGGGTGGCGACGGTGGGGTTGTAAGTCCAATTCCAATAAAAACACGATGGCGGCATTAAAAAATTCAATCCACCTACCTTGCACATCTTTGGGTTGTGGGGTTGAAACCCATGCAAATACAGGGAGAATGTGCAAACTCCACACGGACAGTGACCCAGAGCTGGGATCGAACCTGGGACCTCGGCGCCGTGAGACTGCAATGCTGCCACTGAGCCACCGTGCTGCCCTGGCGGCATTTAAATTGACCTATCCACTGGCTTCTCTCCATGATCCAGTTGAGATTAATTATGAACTGCAGGTGGCAATGACACCCATCCCAAATGGACAAGGTGGGTTTTACATTCTTAAGGGGTCAGTCAACTCAGTTGGCTAGATGGCTGGGGGTGCGCGATGCAGAGTGACACCAACAGTGCAGATTCAATTCATGTACCGGCTGAGGTTATTCATGAAGGCCCTGCCTTCTCAACCTTACCCCTTCCCTGAGGTGTGGTGATCCTCAGGTTAAATCACCACCAGTCAGTTCTCTCTCAAAATGGGAATGCAGCCTAGGGTCCTCGGGGACTATGGCGACTTTCACTTTTCACATTTTCTAAGTTTAATTTTTCCTAAGAGGGAGCAGGAGACCTTCCTCTGAACTTCGCAAGCACAGCCCATTGATTCTGTCTCCCCCACACATCTACAATCACTTCTGACCTTCGATCCTACATTTCTTAAAATAAATTTTGTGTGCCCAATTCATTTTTTCCAACTAAGGGGTAATTTAGCGTGGCCAATCCACCTGCCCTGCACATCTTTTGGGCTGTGGGGGCGAAACCAATGTAAACACGGGGAGAATGTGCAAACTCCACACGGACAGTGACCCAGAGCCGGGATCGAACCTGGGACCTCGGCGCCGTGAGGCAGCAATGCTAATCACTGAGCCACCATGCTGCCTTTCGACCCTACATTAATGCCAGGATTCTTAACTGAGTCACTGGTGGCCATTTGAAATCCCACTCCCAGTGGTCAGTCTGCAGGTCCTGGGTTCGGGCAGGAGTCTAAACTTCCTCATTAAAATAAGGCTCCAAAGTTAAAATTTTGTGAAAATAACACACAACCTTGCCACTCTCCCTTGATGCCACCCTCCCCCCCCCACACTGATCCAGCCGCTTGTCAGAATCCACCCCAGCTTCAGTCAGTGCTCCTCTCCGTCTGCTCACCTCCTGCAACGTGACAAACCCCTTTCAGACATGTTCGAGGTGTTGTATTAAGTTGTTCATTCATTTTACTGCCTCCAATTCTTACTTGAGGAAACAGTCCAAGTTTGCGGCAATCAAGAGTATCCAATCCATTATCATGCCGAACAGATAAATGATTAACAACGACGCTGTCGGAGTCTTTAAAGTGCATTTGGTTTGTGCACTGCTTGAGAAAGAGGAGAAATCACAAGGGACTTGCCTATCTTAACATTCGCTGGAAGCATTTCCAAAGTTTCTTTCTCCTTTAATGGCACATTTCTGAACATTTATAAAACACTTTTGCTGAGTGGCTGATGTATTTTTGAGGAACATAGGAACAAGAGCAGTCAGCCCCTCAAGTCTGTTCCACCATTCAGTGAGGTTTGTTTGACCTACTGGCAATGAGGTATATCACCAAGGCAACAGTTACTCTTCAGTGCCCTGCCAAGTGGCCACTAGTCATGTCGGTAGAGTATTTGATGAAGGAGGTGTTTTGTTATGTTTCCTTCGTGACATAAGCGGCTTCCTTGTGTTGCATTTGTCAAGGAAGGTCGAGACGTGTAAATAACTTCAACTCATTTATTTACACTATGTACACTTTTATAATTTGAGTTCGACACTACTGCTAATCCTATTATAGCTACCTAACTGACTAACCATCTGCTGTCTTCAACGTGGTGGGTGTAATAATGAATCAACCCTGTGCCTCTCCTCACTGACTGTCTCCACTGGCCCAAGGGCTGATCATGTGTGTCGTGTCCTTTATGTATCGGTTGGTGTAATGCCCCCCTGTGGTCGTGTCACCTCTTTGTGTATCGTGAATGTCCATTGGTCGCCTCCCATGTAGCTTATCTATTGGTTGAGTGTGTGTGTGTGATGTTTCTGGTGCTCCCTCTAGTGTCTGTCTAGCTTACATGTATTTAGTGATGCACATCACCACATCCTCCCCTTTTTATATGTTCATATTTTCTGTACACTTAAAGAAAAACTGAACAAAGAACAGGTCGAGAAGGTAAGGTATATACAAGTCATGGGAACGGTGATTAAACAATAAGTCCAAATCATTCATGTGAGTCCATAAACCATCAATCATCATGGTCAAATGTCTCTCTTGGTTATGAACGCCATCAACAGGAACCAAGAAGTGGTCAAATCACTGCGCTGTCCGCTTTGGAGTCTTTTTCTTTTTATGTTTGTGGTGGTGCTGTTGGATGGCATCTTGTATTTGATGGGTCGTTGACATTGAAGAGGTACCATCAACAGTATCATTCGAGGTCATGGATGTGCCAGATGTTGAAGTTGGATGAGACTGTGCATACTGGTTCTGGCCACATGCTGTGCTGGAAGGGTGATTCTGCTGAGAAGCATTGAAGCATGTCGCTTTGGAGACAGAATTGCTGCTCGCATCAATGTCTGGTGATGGTGTGAAACTAGAACCTTGCATCTGATAGGAATATGCTGTCTGGCCAGGCTGTGGTGCAGCAAATCCTGGGCAGTAACTAAGGCATCCAGTCTGTAGTGCAGATTGCGCTGGCGGTAGTCCTCCTTCGGGCTTGATTCCATTAGTGGGCAATCCGCAGTGCTGGCCTGTTTGAGAATATGCTGCATAGACTGCTGGCTGCTGCAGGCTTGAATACTGGGTTTGTCCAGCATAAGCTGTCATTGGCCGCACTGTCGGTGTGGAACAAATGTGTGGACATAGCTGTGGTGAAAATTGGTGTATTCCTCCTGGACTGTAGCTGCTGCTTGTTATTGCTGACCCAGTGTAATTGTCACGTGATCCATCTCCTGTCGTTGTGGCATCTGCTGTCACCCTGAGCGTGCCATCACTGAGGTTGCGACACTGCCTGTCTGGAGTAAAGTCTGGCTTACGTGAATCAGAGTCGGCGTTTGGTTGCTCCCCATCTGGAGTCTGGTCTGTTTTTTGTTGATGCCCCGTCCGGAGTCTTAGCAGGTTCACTGGAATCAGCTGAGATTTCTTGAAGCTGCACTTCTGGAGTCGGAACATGCAGGAATGCATTGACTAGTGGAGAGGTTCGAGCAATTGAGGGTGGAAGTAGTGTGGTGTCACCGGAGTCACCAGTGGTCTCACCGTGATCGCCGAGTGCCTCTGTATGCACTAGCTGAGGTCTGTCACTTTGCACCTTTTGCATGGGAAGTGGGATGCTGTCGTTACTCGTTTCACATACCGTGGGTAGATCCTCAGTAGCTGCTTGCTGTTCACTAGGGTTGGGTAAATTGTCAGAGTTTTCATCTGGTGGTGCAAACCATGTGGGTGGACTGTCATTGTCTTGCCGTTGTCCTTCATTTGGGCTTTTCTTCTTTGGAATTTTAAATCTTCCCCCAGACATTACAGAACCTTGTTCATTTCCCTCAGTTTCTCCCGTATGTAGGGCATCAAATGTTGGATCCAATGTTTCTTTCGTCATTGTACTAGTTTCCAAAGAACAGTCCGTTTCAATTTTCTTCTCAGTTACTTCATATGTATCCTTTTCTAATGTACATGCCTTCATAGTCTCTGGGTCTGATTTTGCTGGGACTGGCATAGTCACAGTCTCTCTTTTACTGTTCTCAATTGCCCACATTCTACTCCCCAGACATAAATGCTTAATCTCTGGAGTTAATGTGGTACAATGGATAATCGGGTCGACCTTATCTGCATCTTCACCATCACTGGAAAGCACAATTGGTGCACTTGAAACTGCTGCGGGTTTTAAGTGCTTTATCTGGCTACTCAATGTCGGTGTCCTCAGGATTCTTGCTCCAATGTTCTGCTCATTTATCAGTGGAGTGTGCATAGGTTCAATGCGATTAATATTCCCATCAGGGTTTGAAGAGTCATTACTGACTAGCTGCTGGTCTCTGAAGTTGGGACTTTGCGGTTTTGTGTTGAAGGGAGACAGTTGTCCCTGCTGTAGATATGATTCAGGTTGTGTTATTTCCATTAAATGAGGATCAGTGTCTTGTCCATTTTTTCGATCCGTACTAAAGCAATGGCAATTTTCAGTCTGCTCCTTGCAAGTTAGACATACAAGCAATTTCTTTAGCAAATCCTCAGCATCCTTCTGTGACTGTGCAGCATTATTAATATCTCTTCGGCTATAATGATCCTGAAGGTCAGCGCATAATCCTTTTTTCTTCGGGCTTGGAAGAGGCGATTCCTTTGGCTTGTCTTCATTTGGGCTTGAACAGTCATCAGCGCTGTGCCCTTCATTGTAGCATGATGGACCGTCATGGTCGTCCTGCTGTGCAGTGGAGCATGGTAGACTGTTATAGCCGTCTTGCTGTTGATGTGAGCATGGCAGACTTGCATCATCTGCCGCTAGTTGGTCAGAGGAGGTTGCTAGACCCTTATGGTCTTGTTCCTGCAAGGACTGCGCATTGGAGTCTTGCGTTGCTTCCCTCGTAGGGTCGGGAACCCTGAACAGGGCGTGGACCACGCTCTGTGTGGCAGCAGGCCGCTCTCTGTGGGCTTGAACCGCATTCTGTCTCTTAATTTCAGGCTGCAAATCATCTAGCACTGATGAGTTGGGACGTCGTATCTGCTGGGTTGAAGATCCTCAGATCCGAAAAGTGAATCCGCATCTGCGTCGGATTCAATGCGGGGGTCGCCAATGTGCAACCCGAAAGGTTCGACCGGGTCGTAGCCATCTAGGACCATGGAGCTGTCATTGCCATTTGAGGGCAGCACGGTAGCATTGTGGATCGCACAATTGCTTCACAGCTCCAGGGTCCCAGGTTCGATTCCGGCTTGGGTCACTGTCTGTGCGGAGTCTGCACATCCTTCCCGTGTGTGCGTGGGTTTCCTCCGGGTGCTCTGGTTTCCTCCCACAGTCCAAAGATGTGCAGGTTAGGTGGATTGGCCATGGTAAATTGCCCTTAGTCTCCAAAATTGCCCTTAGTGTTGGGTGGGGTTACTGCGTTATGGGAATAGGGTGGAGGTGTTGACCTTGGGTAGGGGTGCTCTTTCCAAGAGCCGGTGCAGACTCGATGGGCTGACTGGCCTCCTTCTGCACTGTAAATTCTATGATTGGGCTCGCGAGGGCCGGAAAAAATGTAAAGATCAGTATCGAAGTATTTGAGGTCGGAATCATCGGTTTGTGCATAGGTAACTACTTGTTGCAGGGTTCTTCGGAGGTTAAATTCATTTCCTGGTTCAATTTGAGGCATTGTGCTGTCATTCCAGGTGAAGGAAGGTTGTTTTACAGCTTTTGAAGATTTTTTCTTTGATTTGGGACGTTTCCCCTTTAAATTGGATTTGGTACGTTTCCCCTTTAAATTGGTGCAGTCTGGGGCCTCTGACGTCATGACGCGCGTGACGTAGCACGCGCATGCGCAGATCGCCGTTCCTTTACCGGTGGCCGTTTTCTTGATGGCGCATGCGTAAACGAACCTTCCGGTTCTGCCCACTTCTCGCGCAATTGTGCTAGTGTAGTCCCTTTAGCAAGATGGCCGCCGACCTCGACCCAAATCGCTCTCAGGTCCGGGATTTCGGCCTCCGGGAATTTGGCGTCCGGGATTTCGGCCTCGAGGTGAGTACTGGCGCTTCTCTTACCTTTCCTTGCCGATTGGAGTGTGTTTTCCTCACAGTATTTGTCGAATTTGTCCAGGACTGCCTGGAAGTCGTACCTGTTTTGCCCCTTGGAGAACTTGAATTTTTAAAAGATTTCTTCTGCTCTGGCACCGGCGATGGTGAGGAGAAACTCTATTTTTTCATCATCGGCCAGGTCTTGAAGTTCGGCTGCCACCAGGTAGAATTTAAACGTTTGCCGGAATCGCTGCCAGTTTTCGCGGAGATCGCCGTGGCACCGGAGCTGCTGCGGAACCGGGAGCCTGTACATCTTGCCTGGGTATTGCTGGTTGTCTCTGTACGCTGAGGTATGGCTATCTGGATTTAAAGAGTTTACCCCTGGTACCATGTTTTGTTATGTTTCCTTCGTGACATAAGCGGCTTCCTTGTGTTGCATTTGTCAAGGAAGGTCGAGACGTGTAAATAACTTCAACTCATTTATTTACACTATGTACACTTTTATAATTTGAGTTCGACACTACTGCTAATCCTATTATAGCTACCTAACTGACTAACCATCTGCTGTCTTCCACGTGGTGGGTGTAATAATGAATCAACCCTGTGCCTCTCCTCACTGACTGTCTCCACTGGCCCAAGGGCTGATCATGTGTGTCATGTCCTTTATGTATCGGTTGGTGTAATGCCCCCCTGTGGTCGTGTCACCTCTTTGTGTATCGTGAATGTCCATTGGTCGCCTCCCATGTAGCTTATCTATTGGTTGAGTGTGTGTGTGTGATGTTTCTGGTGCTCCTTCTAGTGTCTGTCTAGCTTACATGTATTTAGTGATGCACATCACCACAGGAGGGGCAGAGGCTACCACAGTCAACTCAATCCAGTTCTCGATCGACTTCACATTCTTACATTCTCCAATGGGCCACTGAATGTATTCAAGGTTGAGTTTGATAGATTCTTGATGGACGAGGGAGTCTTGGGTTATGGGAGAAAGACAGCAAGGTAGATTTGAGGCCTCACAGCCATGATCGTACCAAATGGCAGTACATTCTCAAAGGGCTGAATTGCCTACTCATGCTCCTTAGTCCGTATGTTCCCATGTTCCTGTGATAGCAAACAGAAGCAAGAAACCCGGCTGACGTTTGCTCCCTATTTTGCTGAAGGCAATAAAGCTTATTGTGACGTGCTAGTGCCAACCCGACTGCACCCTCGATTCGAGGGACTGAATTGGAGGCCTTCCTGCTTTGCCAAATAGCAGAGGTCCCAGGTGCCGTAAAATCGGGGAGTGGCATGCCTGTCACCTTCCTAGCACCACCTCACCAGTCTCACCCAGCTAGCACCTCCCCAGCAGCGAGGAAGATGGCAGACAGCCCACCTGCCCCCTAGGCCAAATGAGGCTCATAAGTGGATGATCCTGGTCCGATGGTGGAATTTTGATAGGAACAGGAGGAGGCCATTCAGCCCCTCGAGCGTGTACCACCGATTAGATCATGACTGACCTGCATCTCAACTCACTCACCTCACCTTGGTTCCAAATCATAGTTTTGGCATTTTCATTTGACCCTGGTCTCCACAGCGTTTTGGGGAGCGAGTTCCAGATTCCAACTACCCTGTGTGTAAAGACTTGCTTCCTGACATCATTCCTGAATGGCCTTACTCTAATTTTAAGATTATGTCCCCTTGTTCCACGCTCCCCACCAGAGGATTAACATCCTCTCTATCTAGTCAACCAAGCCTTTTAAACAAAGAAACACAGGTGGAACGGTGGTAGAGTGGTTAGCACTGCTGCCTACGGCGCTGAGGACCCGGGTTCGAATCCCGGCCCTGGGTCACTGTTTGTGTGAAGTTTGCACATTCACCCCGTGTCAAACCGGAGCACCCGGAGGAAACCCACGCAGATACTGGGAGAACGTCCAGACTCCGCACAGACAGTGATCCAAGCCGGGTATCGAACCCAGGTCCCTGGCGCTGTGAAGCAACAGTCCGAACCATTGTGCTACCGTGTTGCAGCTTGCTGCACAGGAACCATCCACTCCAGTCCCATGTTTCTGTTGTTCCTTACAGTGTGCTTCCTAACTCTCTTCAAAATTAGACTATTATTTTTTTTTAAATTATAAAGTTTTTATTTAAAACAGAAAGTTTTCTTTAAAGTAAAATATAGTGTACGACATTACCTTCATGGAATAATCTTATGATCTGCATCTTCCTTGTCTTCATTTAAGAGGGGAGAAAAAACCCATTTCAACACCTTTCACATTAATGCACTGATTCCCTAAGTGCAAAACATAGATTTTAATTTAAGTCAGTCCAGTGCCAAGGCTCTGAGCTCTGGAATTCCCTCCCGGAATCTCTCTGCCTCTTTCCTCCTCAAAGACCCTCCTTAAATCCATCTTCCTGACCAAGCTGACCAAAATCAGCTATCCTCGTATCACCTGATGTAGCCCAGTGTCAAATTTTGTTTGATAATTGCTCTTGTGAAGTGTCTTCTGATGTTTTACTAGGTTCAAGGTGCTATGCAGATGCAAGTTTTATCTGTTGAAAGACTTCGCTTATCTGAAGGTCATCAGACTGAGCAATAGCTTTAAATTACTGTTCTTTCTCCCAGGCAACAACCCAACATACAAACAGTATCCAGAAAACGTAGAGATAGAGCCCAAAACATTCAGAGTTTTTTCCCTAAAGGGAGATAGATGAGAGAGCTTCTTACCTGCAGAAGGAAATGGGCAAGTAGCTGTAATCTTAGCTTGGAGTGTAACACCCGATGGGATTATACACTCCTTAGACATCAGCTCGTATCGGCACAACTCCAAAGCACAACCCCCACAACTGCTTTAACCAATAACCTGCCCCCTGCCATCACTTTGTACTTTGGCTGCATTTCAATATACTAACCTGATAAGATTAAGGTGTGTTTTTGAGTTTGAGCCCAGAGGAATGAATCGTTTAAATCTTCATGTCTTGATTGCACACCTTTAAGAACATCTTTAAAATTAAAGCATTTTTACTTTTTTCTCAAAATAATTATGAACGAAATTCTCCTCAGTGGGGAGCAGCCCAGAACACACCCAGATCATTCTAATGCTCTTAATGTTCAGGACAAGTCCTATTCTAAAAGAAAAGGGATGGATTCTCCGATCGCCGACGCCAAAATCACGTTCGGCGATCGGTCGGAGAATCCCCGTTTGTGCCGGAATCGGGGGCGGCGGCGTTTTTGCAATGCTCCGCCTCCTCGTAAACAGCCTACTCAGGGAAAACTCTGCACGCCGTATGGACGGCCTCAGGACATCACCTGAGGTCCTCCCCCGATGCTCCGCCCGATGCACTTAGGAGCATGCAGGTGGCGGAAAGCGTCATAGATCGCAGTTATATAAATGTGGTCACACCCAAGGTGCAGGCAGAGAAATGGGTGACCACCAGAAAGGGCAGGCAGTCAGTGCAGGAATCCCCTGTGGTTGTCCCCCTCTCGAACAGGTATACCCCTTTGGATACTGTCAAGGGGATAGCCTATCAGGGGAAAACAGCAGCAGCCAGAGCAGTGGCACCACGGCTGGCTCTGATGTTCAGAAGATGGGGTCAAAGCGCAGAAGAGCAATAGTAATAGGGGACTCTATAGTCAGGGGCACAGATAGGCGTTTCTGTGGACGTGAAAGAGAATCCATGATGGTGTGTTGCCTCCCTGGTGCCAGGGTCCAGGATGTCTCCGAATGGGTAGAGGGTTGTAATCTCGGGATTACTCCCTGTGCCACGTGCCAGTGAGGCTAGAAATAGGAAGATAGAACAGCTAAACACGTGGCTAAACAGCTGGTGTAGGAGGGAGGGTTTCCGTTATCTGGACCACTGGGAGCTCTTCCGGGGCAGGTGTGACCTATATAAGAAGGATGGGTTTCATCTAAACTGGAGAGGTATAAATATCCTGGCCGCGAGGTTTGCTAGTGTCACACGGGAGGGTTTAAACTAGTATGGCAGGGGGGTGGGCACGGGAGCAATAGGTCAGAAGGTGAGAGCATTGAGAGAGAACTAGGGAATAGGGACAGTGTGGCTCTGAGGCAGAGCAGACAGGGAAAAGTTGCTGAACACAGCGGGTCTGGTGGCCTGAAGTGCATATGTTTTCATTCAAGAAGTATTACGGGTAAGGCAGATGAACTTAGAGCTTGGATTAGTACTTGGAACTATGATGTTGTTGCCATTACAGAGACCTGGTTGAGGGAAGGGCAGGATTGGCAGCTAAACGTTCCAGGATTTAGATGTTTCAGGCGGGATAGGGGGGGATGTAAAAGGGGTGGCGGAGTTGCGCTAATGGTCAGGGAAGATATCATAGCTGTACTACGGGAGGACACCTCAGAGGGCAGTGAGGCTATATGGGTAGAGATCAGGAATAAGAAGGGTGCAGTCACAATGTTGGGGGTTTACTACAGGCCTCCCAACAGCCAGCGGGAGATAGAGGAGCAGATAGGTAGACAGATCTTGGAAAAGAGTAAAAACAACAGGGTTGTGGTGATGGGAGACGTCAACTTCCCCAATATTGACTGGGACTCACTTAGTGCCAGGGGCTTAGACGGGGCAGAGTTTGTAAGGAGCATCCAGGAGGGCTTCTTAAAACAATATGTAGACAGTCCAACTAGGGAAGGGGCGATACTGGACCTGGTATTGGGGAATGAGCCCGGCCAGGTGGTAGAAGTTTCAGTAGGAGAGCATTTTGGGAACAGTGACCACAATTCAGTAAGTTTTAAAGTGCTGGTGGACAAGGATAAGAGTGGTCCTAGGGTGAATGTGCTAAATTGGGGGAAGGCTAATTATAACAATATTAGGTGGGAACTGAAGAACATAGATTGGGGCGGATGTTTGAGGGCAAATCAACATCTGACATGTGGGAGGCTTTCAAGTGTCAGTTGAAAGGAATTCAGGACTGGCATGTTCCTGTGAGGAAGCAGGATAAATACGGCAATTTTCGGGAACCTTGGATAACGAGAGATATTGTAGGCCTTTCCAAAAAGAAAAAGGAGGCATATGTCAGGGCTAAAAGGCTGGGAACAGACGAAGCGTGTGTGGAATATAAGGAAAGTAGGAAGGAACTTAAGCAAGGAGTCAGGAGGGCTAGAAGGGGTCACGAAAAGTCATTGGCAAATAGGGTTAAAGAAAATCCCAAGGCTTTTTACACGTACATAAAAAGCAAGAGGGTAGCCAGGGAAAGGGTTGGTCCACTGAAGGATAGGCAAGGGAATCTATGTGTGGAGCCAGAGGAAATGGGCGAGGTAATAAATGAATACTTTGCATCAGTATTCACCAAAGAGAAGGAATTGGTAGATGTTGAGTCTGGAGAAGGGTGTGTAGATAGCCTGGGTCACATTGAGATCCAAAAAGACGAGGTGTTGGGCGTCTTAAAAAATATTAAGGTAGATAAGTCCCCAGGGCCTGATGGGATCTACCCCAGAATACTGAAGGAGGCTGGAGAGGAATTTGCTGAGGCCTTGACAGAAATCTTTGGATCCTCACTGTCTTCAGGTGATGTCCCGGAGGACTGGAGAATAGCCAATGTTGTTCCTCTGTTTAAGAAGGGTAGCAAGGATAATCCCGGGAACTACAGGCCGGTGAGCCTTACTTCAGTGGTAGGGAAATTACTGGAGAGAATTCTTCGAGACAGGATCTACTCCCATTTGAAAGCAAATGGACGTATTAGTGAGAAGCAGCATGGTTTTGTGAAGGGGAGGTCGTGTCTCACTAACTTGATAGAGTTTTTCGAGGAGGTCACAAAGATGATTGATGCAGGTAGGGCAGTGGATGTTGTCTATATGGACTTCAGTAAGGCCTTTGACAAGGTCCCTCATGGTAGACTAGTACAAAAGGTGAAGTCACACGGGATCAGGGGTGAGCTGGCAAGGTGGATACAGAACTGGCTAGGTCATAGAAGGCAGAGAGTAGCAATGGAGGGATGCTTTTCTAATTGGAGGGCTGAGACCAGTGGTGTTCCGCAGGGATCAGTGCTGGGACCGTTGCTGTTTGTAGTATATATAAATGATTTGGAGGAAAATGTAACTGGTCTGATTAGTAAGTTTGCAGACGACACAAAGGTTAGTGGAATTGCGGATAGCGATGAGGACTGTCAGAGGATACAGCAGGATTTAGATTGTTTGGAGACTTGGGCGGAGAGATGGCAGATGGAGTTTAATCTGGACAAATGTGAGGTAATGCATTTTGGAAGGTCTAATGCAGGTAGGGAATATACAGTGAATGGTAGAACCCTCAAGAGTATTGAAAGTCAGAGAGATCTAGGTGTACAGATCCACAGGTCACTGAAAGGGGCAACACAGGTGGAGAAGGTAGTCAAGAAGGCATACGACATGCTTGCCTTCATTGGCCGGGGCATTGAGTATAAGAATTGGCAAGTCATGTTGCAGCTGTATAGAACCTTAGTTAGGCCACACTTGGAGTATAGTGTTCAATTCTGGTCGCCACACTACCAGAAGGATGTGGAGGCTTTAGAGAGGATGCAGAAGAGATTTACCAGAATGTTGCCTGGTATGGAGGGCATTAGCTATGAGGAGCGGTTGAATAAACTCGGTTTGTTCTCACTGGAACGACGGAGGTTGAGGGGCGACCTGATAGAGGTCTACAAAATTATGAGGGGCATAGACAGAGTGGATAGTCAGAGGCTTTTCCCCAGGGTAGAGGGGTCAATTACTAGGGGGCATAGATTTAAGGTGAGAGGGGCAAGGTTTAGAGTAGATGTACAAGGCAAGTTTTTTTCCACAGAGGGTAGTGGGTGCCTGGAACTCGCTACCGGAGGAGGAGGTGGAAGCAGGGACGATAGTGACGTTTAAGGGGCATCTTGACAAATACATGAATAGGATGGGAATAGAGGGATACGGACCCAGGAAGTGTAGAAGATTGTAGTTTAGTTGGGCAGCATGGTCGGCGCGGGCTTGGAGGGCCGAAGGGCCTGTTCCTGTGCTGTACATTTCTTTGTTCTTTGTTCTTTGTTCTTTGTAATGAGCCAAGTCCCCGACACCGTTCGGGGACCTCGCATGGCAGCTGCGGACTGAGACCAGCGCCGCCACAGTCGGGGGGGGGGGGGGGGGGGGTGCGGGGGGGAGCCGTTCCAATGGCAGGAGGTGGGGGACTCTTGGGGGGTGGCTCCGGGGTGGTGAGGCTGGGCAGGGGGGGGGGGCAGTTTTTGGCAGGCCGGGTCAGCGCGCCATGTTGTAAGTTGCGTCCGCCGCCGTGCGCATGCGCGGCCATGGACCCGGCCATTCTCTGGCAAAATCCGCAGGTAAAGCCGGCGGCTTTACGCTGTGCGGCTGCTAGCCCCCATCGGATGGAGGATCGGTGCAGGGGCGGCGCCAACGTTCAGACGGATCCTGCGGACAGAGGCACAGGATCAGAGAATCCAGCCCGTGAGCCTTCTGCTAATTTTAATTGGGCAATATAAAGTGGAAAATAGCCAGAATTTAAAGTTGAAAACATACGAATTATCAGATAATTTGAATTAAGTAACTTCTGGTTGAGAATTGGCTGCCTTTTTGCAGTTTTACAAGTGAAACAGCAGTGCCCTCCAGTGATCACACAGAGACATTACAATATAATTAGCGAGAGCATTGGAGAACGAGCGATCTCTTCGTAAGATCTGCCAAATCCAGTGGCAAGTAAGGCAATTCAACAGCCGTGTCCTCTCCCAAGCCAACATTGAGGTGATAATCATTCAAAACCAGCTCTGCTGGATGGGGCATATTGTTCGTATGCCTGACACCAGACTCCCGAAGGAACTGAACTTCACAGAATTCAGTCATGGCATCAGACGTCCAGAAGGACAGCAGGGACTTGTAGGGGTGACCTCAAAGCATCCCTAAAGAGATCAAACATCCCTGCCGGACTCATGGGATATCCCGCCTCGTGATAGCCCAAAATAGAGAAGCCTCATTCAGGAAGACACTAAACATGCCGAAAGACTTTGTTGGGAATGTGCATCGGCAAAGTCCAGGCATCGGAGGAAGCGAACAAACTCTTAACGGCCCACCTTTCCAACTCTTCAACCACCACTTGCCTCACGTGTGGCAGAGTTTACAGATCGTTCACTATCAACCATCACTGAGCCCTCTGAACCAGAATCAAAGCCGGTTGTCCTTGATCCTGAGGGACTGCCTAAGATGAACAGTTAGCCAGATCAGATTAATTAAGAGGAAAAAATAACGACGAGTCCGAATACAGGAGGGAGATAGAGAACCTAGTGGAGTGGTGTAGCGACAACAATCTCTCCCTCAATGCCAGCAAAACCAAAGAGCTGGTAATTGACTTCAGGAAGCAAAGTACTGTACACACCCCTGTCAGCATCAACGGGGCCAAGGTGGAGATGGTTAGCAGTTTCAAATTCCTAGGGGTGCACATCTCCAAAAATCTGTCCTGGTCCACCCACGTCAACGCTACCACCAAGAAAGCACAACAGCGCCTATACTTCCTCAGGAAACTAAGGAAATTTGGCATGTCCACATTAACCCTTACCAACTTTTACAGATGCAGCATAGAAAGCATCCTATCTGGCTGCATCAAAGCCTGGTATGGCAACTGCTCGGCCCAGGACCGCAAGAAACTTCAGAGTCGTGAACACCACCCAGTCCATCACACGAACCTACCTCCCATCCATTAACTCCATCTACACCTCCCACTGCCTGGGGAAACGGACAGCATAATCAAAGACCCCGCCCACCCGACTTACTCACTCTTCCAACTTCTTCCATCGGGCAGGAGATACAGAAGTCTGAGAACAAGCACAAACAGACTCAAAAACAGCTTCTTCCCCGCTGTTACCAGACTCCTAAATGTCCGTCTTATGGACTGACCTCATTAACACTACACCCCTGTATGCTTCATCCGATGCCGGTGCTTATGTAGTTGCATTGTATACCTTGTGTTGCCCTATTATGTATTTTTTTTTCTTCCCTTTTCTTCCCATGTACTTAATGATCTGTTGAACTGCTCGCAGAAAAATACTTTTCACTGTATCTCAGTACACGTGACAATAAACAAATCAAACCCAATCCAATCCAAATTGCACACATAGTGGGCACCGTCTGAGACCACTCCAGATGTGATCTCACGTCCTGTACAGCTGAAGCATAACTTCCTTACTTTTATGTTCAATTCCCCCTCACAATAAATTATAACATTACATTAGCTTTCCTAATAATTTGCTGTACCTGCATATTAGTCTTTTGTGATTCATGCACTAGGACACCCAGATCCCTCAATCGCAGAGCTCTGCAATCTTTCAATAACAAGTTTATCTTTATTTTTCCTGCCAAAATGGATCATTTTGCATTAGCCCACATGAGAGAGGAGCCAGTCAAGTTAAATGATGTGCCTCAGGAAGAGAAGTTGAGGGGTGCTGAGTCTGTACAGGACGTAGCCGCTTGATAGGACAGGAATATTGAAGCAGGGCCTTTGAAGAATTTTGTGCAATACGTTCCACCTCAGGCTTTCGCCTGCCCCTTTACATTAAACAGGAAATTAGGAAACTTGTTAATTGAAAACTTGAAGAGACTCATTATAATTGTTAAATGAACAGAACTTTGCAGTTCAAAAGTTTAGCTCAATTTGTTTCTTGTTCACATTTTGCACAGCATATTTGTAATAAAAATGTGACAATTTATAAACGAGAGTGGAAAGATTTATTCAGAAATGTACATGTTCAAAAATGTACAAAAATGTTCAAAACTTATAAACATTAAGAAAGTTCAAAATTGAAATCACCCACAATTATTCAACAAGCTTCACAAAAGTGCATTAAATGAGTAATTATTCAAAGGTTTTGGAAAGTGCAAACAACTCTCTGATAACTCCATTGTTGGAAGACAAGGAGGGGAAGATAGAGAGGTAAGAGAGACCAGAAATAAATTCACTCCTCTTATGATTTTACATTATTCATTTAAAACAAATTTCAATCAATCAATTAATGAATAGTTTTTGAAATCACTATAAATACTGCTCAGATTAAAAATTAGTGCATTAATAAATTTAAATTGGAACTGATTGGTACATGAAGAGAAAAATATGTTTTTGATGTGGTGAGGAGCTGTCAATCATTTTTTTAAATTTAAATTTAGAGTGCCCAATCCATTTTTTCCAATTAAGGGCCAATTTGGCGTGGCCAATCCACCTACCCGGCACATCTTTGGGTCGTGGGGGCGAAACCCACGCACACACAGGGAGATTGTGCAAACTCCGCATGGACAGAGACCCAGAGCCGGGATCGAACCTGGGACCTCGGCGCCATGAGGCAGCAGTGCTAACCACTGAGCCACCATGCTGCCCTAGGAGCTGTCAATCATGACGGGGGGGGGGGGGTCCCTGATGGAGTGGGTCTCAGATGGGGGGGTTGGCTGGGTCACCCTCATGCATGCGTGCTGGGGGGGGGGGGGGGGTGCCCCTACTTGCAGGGAGGGGAGGCAGAATTGGCGTTCTGTGGGGGAGGGGAGCCTGCTGCTGGACCTCGGTATGGGGCCATCTGCACAAATTGGTGGCCCATTACTGGGATTCGTACGGAATCCGGTGAGCACTCCCCCATGCATAAATCAGAAAGGCAAAGGAGAGAGACTCGCATACCAGGCCCCACTCCTAGTGCCAACGGAGACCAGAAGCGATTCTCCGCTGGCGGGAGCACTTGGGCTTTGGAATGGAGAATCCAGGCCAATATTTCTTACCTCCGTATGCGTGAAACAAATGACTTGCCCTTTTTTCTATCTCTCACTGAGAAACAAACCCAGTGCAAAATCAGCGGTTCTTAATTTAGATTTATCATGAAAACCTGACCCTGAGTATACATAATGACGAATTATTGCAAATATCAGTTGATTCCACCTGTACAGTCTAGAAGGAATTCCAGTCGATGCAGAATGTTGCTCCAAACCCCTGAAAAGGTTTATTTGGTCAAACCTGGATTCTCATCAGCTCATGGTCATCTCACTGGTACAATTGTTATGGGCCAGGGTTTGGAGAATCCCAAAGTGTATCATGGAGTTCACCTGACCCACCCAATAGATTGTGGTATGGGGAGCACATGGCTCACTCTACAGGTGTGGTACAGCAGAAATGGACCAGTGGCTTTTAAAACAAAACAATGTTTATTCTATAAACTCAAGTTAACCTTTTTAAAACAAACAGTGAATATCTTAGCAACCAGTAAATCAAATACACCCCCCCCCCCCAAAGAATACAACACTAAGTAACCTGTATGCTGTCCTTTTACACCCAAAAGACTTAACAAACCTTCAAACAGGAGCACATTAGGTTTACATTGAATACTGAGAACATTTATAATTCTTCTGAATTCACCA